>NW_027168295.1:0-45310 GCF_040954835.1 Lepisosteus oculatus
GTCAACCCCATGTAAGTTATGGGGCAGTAACATCACACTTTTCAAAACGTGTTTTTCAGCCCGAAATAAACGCGTTTTTTCAGACAACTGAATCCCCATGTAACAGCAAGGCTCAGAAGAGCCCACACACTCAGGTCTTAACCCCAGTGTGCAGAAAGGGTCAAAACGTGTTTTTCAGCAGAAATAAACATGTTTCTGCAAGTTTGGTCAACCCCATGTAAGTTATGGGGCAGTAACATCACACTTTTCAAAACGTGTTTTTCAGCCCGAAATAAACGCGTTTTTTCAGACAACTGAATCTACTTGTAACAGCAAGGCTCAGAAGTGCCCACACACTCAGCCCTTAACTCCAGTGTGCAGAAAGGGTGAAAACGTGTTTTTCAGCAGAAATAAACATGTTTCTGCAAGTTTGGTCAACCCCATGACTTACATGGGGTTGACCAAACTTGCAGAAACATGTTTATTTTATGGGGCAGTAACATCACACTTTTCAAAACGTGTTTTTCAGCCCGAAATAAACGCGTTTTTTCAGACAACTGAATCTCCTTGTAACAGCAAGGATCAGAAGAGCCCACACACTCAGCTCTTAACCCCAGTGTGCAGAAAGGGTCAAAACGTGTTTTTCAGCAGAAATAAACATGTTTCTGCAAGTTTGGTCAAGCCCATGTAAGTTATGGGGCAGTAACATCACACTTTTCAAAACGTGTTTTTCAGCCCGAAATAAACGCGTTTTTTCAGACAGCTGAATCTACTTGTAACAGCAAGGCTCAGAAGTGCCCACACACTCAGCCCTTAACCCCAGTGTGCAGAAAGAGTCAAAACGTGTTTTTCAGCAGAAATAAACATGTTTCTGCAAGTTTGGTCAACCCCATGTAAGTTATGGGGCAGTAACATCACACTTTTCAAAATGTGTTTTTCAGCCCGAAATAAACGCGTTTTTTCAGACAACTGAATCTCCTTGTAACAGCAAGGCTCAGAAGAGCCCACACACTCAGCTCTTAACCCCAGTGTACAGAAAGTGTCAAAACGTGTTTTTCAGCAGAAATAAACATGTTTCTGCAAGTTTGGTCAACCCCATGTAAGTTATGGGGCAGTAACATCACACTTTTCAAAACGTGTTTTTCAGCCCGAAAAAAACGCGTTTTTTCAGACAACTGAATCTACTAGTAACAGCAAGGCTCAGAAGTGCCCACACACTCAGCCCTTAACCCCACTGTGCAGAAAGGGTCAAAACGTGTTTTTCAGCAGAAATAAACATGTTTCTGCAAGTTTGGTCAACCCCATGTAAGTTATGGGGCAGTAACATCACACTTTTCAAAACGTGTTTTTCAGCCCGAAATAAACGCGTTTTTTCAGACAACTGAATCTCCTTGTAACAGCAAGGCTCAGAAGAGCCCACACACTCAGCTCTTAACCCCAGTGTGCAGAAAGGGTCAAAACGTGTTTTTCAGCAGAAATAAACATGTTTCTGCAAGTTTGGTCAACCCCATGTAAGTTATGGGGCAGTAACATCACACTTTTCAAAACGTGTTTTTCAGCCCGAAATAAACGCGTTTTTTCAGACAACTGAATCTCCTTGTAACAGCAAAGCTCAGAAGAGCCCACACACTCAGGTCTTAACCCCAGTGTGCAGAAAGGGTCAAAACGTGTTTTTCAGCAGAAATAAACATGTTTCTGCAAGTTTGGTCAACCCCATGTAAGTTATGGGGCAGTAACATCACACTTTTCAAAACGTGTTTTTCAGCCCGAAATAAACGCGTTTTTTCAGACAACTGAATCTCCTTGTAACAGCAAGGCTCAGAAGAGCCCACACTCTCAGCTCTTAACCCCAGTGTGCAGAAAGGGTCAAAACGTGTTTTTCAGCAGAAATAAACATGTTTCTGCAAGTTTGGTCAACCCCATGTAAGTTATGGGGCAGTAACATCACACTTTTCAAAACGTGTTTTTCAGCCCGAAATAAACGCGTTTTTTCAGACAACTGAATCTCCTTGTAACAGCAAGGCTCAGAAGTGCCCACACACTCAGCTCTTAACCCCAGTGTGCAGAAAGGGTCAAAACGTGTTTTTCAGCAGAAATAAACATGTTTCTGCAAGTTTGGTCAACCCCATGTAAGTTATGGGGCAGTAACATCACACTTTTCAAAACGTGTTTTTCAGCCCGAAATAAACGCGTTTTTTCAGACAACTGAATCCCCATGTAACAGCAAGGCTCAGAAGAGCCCACACACTCAGGTCTTAACCCCAGTGTGCAGAAAGGGTCAAAACGTGTTTTTCAGCAGAAATAAACATGTTTCTGCAAGTTTGGTCAACCCCATGTAAGTTATGGGCAGTAACATCACACTTTTCAAAACGTGTTTTTCAGCCCTAAATAAACGCGTTTTTTCAGACAGCTGAATCTACTAGTAACACCAAGGCTCAGAAGTGCCCACACACTCAGCCCTTAACCCCAGTGTGCAGAAAGGTTCAAAACCTGTTTTTCAGCAGAAATAAACATGTTTCTGCAAGTTTGGTCAACCCCATGTAAGTTATGGGGCAGTAACATCACACTTTTCAAGAGGTGTTTTTCAGCCCGAAATAAACGCGTTTTTTCAGACAACTGAATCTCCTTGTAACAGCAAGGATCAGAAGAGCCCACACACTCAGCTCTTAACCCCAGTGTGCAGAAAGGGTCAAAACGTGTTTTTCAGCAGAAATAAACATGTTTCTGCAAGTTTGGTCAACCCCATGTAAGTTATGGGGCAGTAACATCACACTTTTCAAAACGTGTTTTTCAGCCCGATATAAACGCGTTTTTTCAGACAACTGAATCCCCATGTAACAGCAATGCTCAGAAGAGCCCACACACTCAGCTCTTAACCCCAGTGTGCAGAAAGGGTCAAAACGTGTTTTTCAGCAGAAATAAACATGTTTCTGCAACTTTGGTCAAGCCCATGTAAGTTATGGGGCAGTAACATCACACTTTTCAAAACGTGTTTTTCAGCCCGAAATAAACGCGTTTTTTCAGACAGCTGAATCTACTTGTAACAGCAAGGCTCAGAAGTGCCCACACACTCAGCCCTTAACCCCAGTGTGCAGAAAGAGTCAAAACGTGTTTTTCAGCAGAAATAAACATGTTTCTGCAAGTTTGGTCAACCCCATGTAAGTTATGGGGCAGTAACATCACACTTTTCAAAATGTGTTTTTCAGCCCGAAATAAACGCGTTTTTTCAGACAACTGAATCTCCTTGTAACAGCAAGGCTCAGAAGAGCCCACACACTCAGCTCTTAACCCCAGTGTACAGAAAGTGTCAAAACGTGTTTTTCAGCAGAAATAAACATGTTTCTGCAAGTTTGGTCAACCCCATGTAAGTTATGGGGCAGTAACATCACACTTTTCAAAACGTGTTTTTCAGCCCGAAATAAACGCGTTTTTTCAGACAACTGAATCTACTAGTAACAGCAAGGCTCAGAAGTGCCCACACACTCAGCCCTTAACCCCAGTGTGCAGAAAGGGTCAAAACGTGTTTTTCAGCAGAAATAAACATGTTTCTGCAAGTTTGGTCAACCCCATGTAAGTTATGGGGCAGTAACATCACACTTTTCAAAACGTGTTTTTCAGCCCGAAATAAACGCGTTTTTTCAGACAACTGAATCTCCTTGTAACAGCAAGGCTCAGAAGAGCCCATACACTCAGCTCTTAACCCCAGTGTGCAGAAAGGGTCAAAACGTGTTTTTCAGCAGAAATAAACATGTTTCTGCAAGTTTGGTCAACCCCATGTAAGTTATGGGGCAGTAACATCACACTTTTCAAAACGTGTTTTTCAGCCCGAAATAAACGCGTTTTTTCAGACAACTGAATCTCCTTGTAACAGCAAGGCTCAGAAGAGCCCACACTCTCAGCTCTTAACCCCAGTGTGCAGAAAGGGTCAAAACGTGTTTTTCAGCAGAAATAAACATGTTTCTGCAAGTTTGGTCAACCCCATGTAAGTTATGGGGCAGTAACATCACACTTTTCAAAACGTGTTTTTCAGCCCGAAATAAACGCGTTTTTTCAGACAACTGAATCTCCTTGTAACAGCAAGGCTCAGAAGTGCCCACACACTCAGGTCTTAACCCCAGTGTGCAGAAAGGGTCAAAACGTGTTTTTCAGCAGAAATAAACATGTTTCTGCAAGTTTGGTCAACCCCATGTAAGTTATGGGGCAGTAACATCACACTTTTCAAAACGTGTTTTTCAGCCCGAAATAAACGCGTTTTTTCAGACAACTGAATCCCCATGTAACAGCAAGGCTCAGAAGAGCCCACACACTCAGGTCTTAACCCCAGTGTGCAGAAAGGGTCAAAACGTGTTTTTCAGCAGAAATAAACATGTTTCTGCAAGTTTGGTCAACCCCATGTAAGTTATGGGGCAGTAACATCACACTTTTCAAAACGTGTTTTTCAGCCCGAAATAAACGCGTTTTTTCAGACAACTGAATCTACTTGTAACAGCAAGGCTCAGAAGTGCCCACACACTCAGCCCTTAACTCCAGTGTGCAGAAAGGGTGAAAACGTGTTTTTCAGCAGAAATAAACATGTTTCTGCAAGTTTGGTCAACCCCATGACTTACATGGGGTTGACCAAACTTGCAGAAACATGTTTATTTTATGGGGCAGTAACATCACACTTTTCAAAACGTGTTTTTCAGCCCGAAATAAACGCGTTTTTTCAGACAACTGAATCTCCTTGTAACAGCAAGGATCAGAAGAGCCCACACACTCAGCTCTTAACCCCAGTGTGCAGAAAGGGTCAAAACGTGTTTTTCAGCAGAAATAAACATGTTTCTGCAAGTTTGGTCAAGCCCATGTAAGTTATGGGGCAGTAACATCACACTTTTCAAAACGTGTTTTTCAGCCCGAAATAAACGCGTTTTTTCAGACAGCTGAATCTACTTGTAACAGCAAGGCTCAGAAGTGCCCACACACTCAGCCCTTAACCCCAGTGTGCAGAAAGAGTCAAAACGTGTTTTTCAGCAGAAATAAACATGTTTCTGCAAGTTTGGTCAACCCCATGTAAGTTATGGGGCAGTAACATCACACTTTTCAAAATGTGTTTTTCAGCCCGAAATAAACGCGTTTTTTCAGACAACTGAATCTCCTTGTAACAGCAAGGCTCAGAAGAGCCCACACACTCAGCTCTTAACCCCAGTGTACAGAAAGTGTCAAAACGTGTTTTTCAGCAGAAATAAACATGTTTCTGCAAGTTTGGTCAACCCCATGTAAGTTATGGGGCAGTAACATCACACTTTTCAAAACGTGTTTTTCAGCCCGAAAAAAACGCGTTTTTTCAGACAACTGAATCTACTAGTAACAGCAAGGCTCAGAAGTGCCCACACACTCAGCCCTTAACCCCACTGTGCAGAAAGGGTCAAAACGTGTTTTTCAGCAGAAATAAACATGTTTCTGCAAGTTTGGTCAACCCCATGTAAGTTATGGGGCAGTAACATCACACTTTTCAAAACGTGTTTTTCAGCCCGAAATAAACGCGTTTTTTCAGACAACTGAATCTCCTTGTAACAGCAAGGCTCAGAAGAGCCCACACACTCAGCTCTTAACCCCAGTGTGCAGAAAGGGTCAAAACGTGTTTTTCAGCAGAAATAAACATGTTTCTGCAAGTTTGGTCAACCCCATGTAAGTTATGGGGCAGTAACATCACACTTTTCAAAACGTGTTTTTCAGCCCGAAATAAACGCGTTTTTTCAGACAACTGAATCTCCTTGTAACAGCAAAGCTCAGAAGAGCCCACACACTCAGGTCTTAACCCCAGTGTGCAGAAAGGGTCAAAACGTGTTTTTCAGCAGAAATAAACATGTTTCTGCAAGTTTGGTCAACCCCATGTAAGTTATGGGGCAGTAACATCACACTTTTCAAAACGTGTTTTTCAGCCCGAAATAAACGCGTTTTTTCAGACAACTGAATCTCCTTGTAACAGCAAGGCTCAGAAGAGCCCACACTCTCAGCTCTTAACCCCAGTGTGCAGAAAGGGTCAAAACGTGTTTTTCAGCAGAAATAAACATGTTTCTGCAAGTTTGGTCAACCCCATGTAAGTTATGGGGCAGTAACATCACACTTTTCAAAACGTGTTTTTCAGCCCGAAATAAACGCGTTTTTTCAGACAACTGAATCTCCTTGTAACAGCAAGGCTCAGAAGTGCCCACACACTCAGCTCTTAACCCCAGTGTGCAGAAAGGGTCAAAACGTGTTTTTCAGCAGAAATAAACATGTTTCTGCAAGTTTGGTCAACCCCATGTAAGTTATGGGGCAGTAACATCACACTTTTCAAAACGTGTTTTTCAGCCCGAAATAAACGCGTTTTTTCAGACAACTGAATCCCCATGTAACAGCAAGGCTCAGAAGAGCCCACACACTCAGGTCTTAACCCCAGTGTGCAGAAAGGGTCAAAACGTGTTTTTCAGCAGAAATAAACATGTTTCTGCAAGTTTGGTCAACCCCATGTAAGTTATGGGCAGTAACATCACACTTTTCAAAACGTGTTTTTCAGCCCTAAATAAACGCGTTTTTTCAGACAGCTGAATCTACTAGTAACACCAAGGCTCAGAAGTGCCCACACACTCAGCCCTTAACCCCAGTGTGCAGAAAGGTTCAAAACCTGTTTTTCAGCAGAAATAAACATGTTTCTGCAAGTTTGGTCAACCCCATGTAAGTTATGGGGCAGTAACATCACACTTTTCAAGAGGTGTTTTTCAGCCCGAAATAAACGCGTTTTTTCAGACAACTGAATCTCCTTGTAACAGCAAGGATCAGAAGAGCCCACACACTCAGCTCTTAACCCCAGTGTGCAGAAAGGGTCAAAACGTGTTTTTCAGCAGAAATAAACATGTTTCTGCAAGTTTGGTCAACCCCATGTAAGTTATGGGGCAGTAACATCACACTTTTCAAAACGTGTTTTTCAGCCCGATATAAACGCGTTTTTTCAGACAACTGAATCCCCATGTAACAGCAATGCTCAGAAGAGCCCACACACTCAGCTCTTAACCCCAGTGTGCAGAAAGGGTCAAAACGTGTTTTTCAGCAGAAATAAACATGGTTCTGCAACTTTGGTCAAGCCCATGTAAGTTATGGGGCAGTAACATCACACTTTTCAAAACGTGTTTTTCAGCCCGAAATAAACGCGTTTTTTCAGACAGCTGAATCTACTTGTAACAGCAAGGCTCAGAAGTGCCCACACACTCAGCCCTTAACCCCAGTGTGCAGAAAGAGTCAAAACGTGTTTTTCAGCAGAAATAAACATGTTTCTGCAAGTTTGGTCAACCCCATGTAAGTTATGGGGCAGTAACATCACACTTTTCAAAATGTGTTTTTCAGCCCGAAATAAACGCGTTTTTTCAGACAACTGAATCTCCTTGTAACAGCAAGGCTCAGAAGAGCCCACACACTCAGCTCTTAACCCCAGTGTACAGAAAGTGTCAAAACGTGTTTTTCAGCAGAAATAAACATGTTTCTGCAAGTTTGGTCAACCCCATGTAAGTTATGGGGCAGTAACATCACACTTTTCAAAACGTGTTTTTCAGCCCGAAATAAACGCGTTTTTTCAGACAACTGAATCTACTAGTAACAGCAAGGCTCAGAAGTGCCCACACACTCAGCCCTTAACCCCAGTGTGCAGAAAGGGTCAAAACGTGTTTTTCAGCAGAAATAAACATGTTTCTGCAAGTTTGGTCAACCCCATGTAAGTTATGGGGCAGTAACATCACACTTTTCAAAACGTGTTTTTCAGCCCGAAATAAACGCGTTTTTTCAGACAACTGAATCTCCTTGTAACAGCAAGGCTCAGAAGAGCCCATACACTCAGCTCTTAACCCCAGTGTGCAGAAAGGGTCAAAACGTGTTTTTCAGCAGAAATAAACATGTTTCTGCAAGTTTGGTCAACCCCATGTAAGTTATGGGGCAGTAACATCACACTTTTCAAAACGTGTTTTTCAGCCCGAAATAAACGCGTTTTTTCAGACAACTGAATCTCCTTGTAACAGCAAAGCTCAGAAGAGCCCACACACTCAGGTCTTAACCCCAGTGTGCAGAAAGGGTCAAAACGTGTTTTTCAGCAGAAATAAACATGTTTCTGCAAGTTTGGTCAACCCCATGTAAGTTATGGGGCAGTAACATCACACTTTTCAAAATGTGTTTTTCAGCCCGAAATAAACGCGTTTTTTCAGACAACTGAATCTCCTTGTAACAGCAAGGCTCAGAAGAGCCCACACACTCAGCTCTTAACCCCAGTGTGCAGAAAGAGTCAAAACGTGTTTTTCAGCAGAAATAAACATGTTTCTGCAAGTTTGGTCAACCCCATGTAAGTTATGGGGCAGTAACATCACACTTTTCAAAATGTGTTTTTCAGCCCGAAATAAACGCGTTTTTTCAGACAACTGAATCTCCTTGTAACAGCAAGGCTCAGAAGAGCCCACACACTCAGCTCTTAACCCCAGTGTACAGAAAGTGTCAAAACGTGTTTTTCAGCAGAAATAAACATGTTTCTGCAAGTTTGGTCAACCCCATGTAAGTTATGGGGCAGTAACATCACACTTTTCAAAACGTGTTTTTCAGCCCGAAAAAAACGCGTTTTTTCAGACAACTGAATCTACTAGTAACAGCAAGGCTCAGAAGTGCCCACACACTCAGCCCTTAACCCCACTGTGCAGAAAGGGTCAAAACGTGTTTTTCAGCAGAAATAAACATGTTTCTGCAAGTTTGGTCAACCCCATGTAAGTTATGGGGCAGTAACATCACACTTTTCAAAACGTGTTTTTCAGCCCGAAATAAACGCGTTTTTTCAGACAACTGAATCTCCTTGTAACAGCAAGGCTCAGAAGAGCCCACACACTCAGCTCTTAACCCCAGTGTGCAGAAAGGGTCAAAACGTGTTTTTCAGCAGAAATAAACATGTTTCTGCAAGTTTGGTCAACCCCATGTAAGTTATGGGGCAGTAACATCACACTTTTCAAAACGTGTTTTTCAGCCCGAAATAAACGCGTTTTTTCAGACAACTGAATCTCCTTGTAACAGCAAAGCTCAGAAGAGCCCACACACTCAGGTCTTAACCCCAGTGTGCAGAAAGGGTCAAAACGTGTTTTTCAGCAGAAATAAACATGTTTCTGCAAGTTTGGTCAACCCCATGTAAGTTATGGGGCAGTAACATCACACTTTTCAAAACGTGTTTTTCAGCCCGAAATAAACGCGTTTTTTCAGACAACTGAATCTCCTTGTAACAGCAAGGCTCAGAAGAGCCCACACTCTCAGCTCTTAACCCCAGTGTGCAGAAAGGGTCAAAACGTGTTTTTCAGCAGAAATAAACATGTTTCTGCAAGTTTGGTCAACCCCATGTAAGTTATGGGGCAGTAACATCACACTTTTCAAAACGTGTTTTTCAGCCCGAAATAAACGCGTTTTTTCAGACAACTGAATCTCCTTGTAACAGCAAGGCTCAGAAGTGCCCACACACTCAGCTCTTAACCCCAGTGTGCAGAAAGGGTCAAAACGTGTTTTTCAGCAGAAATAAACATGTTTCTGCAAGTTTGGTCAACCCCATGTAAGTTATGGGGCAGTAACATCACACTTTTCAAAACGTGTTTTTCAGCCCGAAATAAACGCGTTTTTTCAGACAACTGAATCCCCATGTAACAGCAAGGCTCAGAAGAGCCCACACACTCAGGTCTTAACCCCAGTGTGCAGAAAGGGTCAAAACGTGTTTTTCAGCAGAAATAAACATGTTTCTGCAAGTTTGGTCAACCCCATGTAAGTTATGGGCAGTAACATCACACTTTTCAAAACGTGTTTTTCAGCCCTAAATAAACGCGTTTTTTCAGACAGCTGAATCTACTAGTAACACCAAGGCTCAGAAGTGCCCACACACTCAGCCCTTAACCCCAGTGTGCAGAAAGGTTCAAAACCTGTTTTTCAGCAGAAATAAACATGTTTCTGCAAGTTTGGTCAACCCCATGTAAGTTATGGGGCAGTAACATCACACTTTTCAAGAGGTGTTTTTCAGCCCGAAATAAACGCGTTTTTTCAGACAACTGAATCTCCTTGTAACAGCAAGGATCAGAAGAGCCCACACACTCAGCTCTTAACCCCAGTGTGCAGAAAGGGTCAAAACGTGTTTTTCAGCAGAAATAAACATGTTTCTGCAAGTTTGGTCAACCCCATGTAAGTTATGGGGCAGTAACATCACACTTTTCAAAACGTGTTTTTCAGCCCGATATAAACGCGTTTTTTCAGACAACTGAATCCCCATGTAACAGCAATGCTCAGAAGAGCCCACACACTCAGCTCTTAACCCCAGTGTGCAGAAAGGGTCAAAACGTGTTTTTCAGCAGAAATAAACATGGTTCTGCAACTTTGGTCAAGCCCATGTAAGTTATGGGGCAGTAACATCACACTTTTCAAAACGTGTTTTTCAGCCCGAAATAAACGCGTTTTTTCAGACAGCTGAATCTACTTGTAACAGCAAGGCTCAGAAGTGCCCACACACTCAGCCCTTAACCCCAGTGTGCAGAAAGAGTCAAAACGTGTTTTTCAGCAGAAATAAACATGTTTCTGCAAGTTTGGTCAACCCCATGTAAGTTATGGGGCAGTAACATCACACTTTTCAAAATGTGTTTTTCAGCCCGAAATAAACGCGTTTTTTCAGACAACTGAATCTCCTTGTAACAGCAAGGCTCAGAAGAGCCCACACACTCAGCTCTTAACCCCAGTGTACAGAAAGTGTCAAAACGTGTTTTTCAGCAGAAATAAACATGTTTCTGCAAGTTTGGTCAACCCCATGTAAGTTATGGGGCAGTAACATCACACTTTTCAAAACGTGTTTTTCAGCCCGAAAAAAACGCGTTTTTTCAGACAACTGAATCTACTAGTAACAGCAAGGCTCAGAAGTGCCCACACACTCAGCCCTTAACCCCACTGTGCAGAAAGGGTCAAAACGTGTTTTTCAGCAGAAATAAACATGTTTCTGCAAGTTTGGTCAACCCCATGTAAGTTATGGGGCAGTAACATCACACTTTTCAAAACGTGTTTTTCAGCCCGAAATAAACGCGTTTTTTCAGACAACTGAATCTCCTTGTAACAGCAAGGCTCAGAAGAGCCCACACACTCAGCTCTTAACCCCAGTGTGCAGAAAGGGTCAAAACGTGTTTTTCAGCAGAAATAAACATGTTTCTGCAAGTTTGGTCAACCCCATGTAAGTTATGGGGCAGTAACATCACACTTTTCAAAACGTGTTTTTCAGCCCGAAATAAACGCGTTTTTTCAGACAACTGAATCTCCTTGTAACAGCAAAGCTCAGAAGAGCCCACACACTCAGGTCTTAACCCCAGTGTGCAGAAAGGGTCAAAACGTGTTTTTCAGCAGAAATAAACATATTTCTGCAAGTTTGGTCAACCCCATGTAAGTTATGGGGCAGTAACATCACACTTTTCAAAACGTGTTTTTCAGCCCGAAATAAACGCGTTTTTTCAGACAACTGAATCTCCTTGTAACAGCAAGGCTCAGAAGAGCCCACACTCTCAGCTCTTAACCCCAGTGTGCAGAAAGGGTCAAAACGTGTTTTTCAGCAGAAATAAACATGTTTCTGCAAGTTTGGTCAACCCCATGTAAGTTATGGGGCAGTAACATCACACTTTTCAAAACGTGTTTTTCAGCCCGAAATAAACGCGTTTTTTCAGACAACTGAATCTCCTTGTAACAGCAAGGCTCAGAAGTGCCCACACACTCAGCTCTTAACCCCAGTGTGCAGAAAGGGTCAAAACGTGTTTTTCAGCAGAAATAAACATGTTTCTGCAAGTTTGGTCAACCCCATGTAAGTTATGGGGCAGTAACATCACACTTTTCAAAACGTGTTTTTCAGCCCGAAATAAACGCGTTTTTTCAGACAACTGAATCCCCATGTAACAGCAAGGCTCAGAAGAGCCCACACACTCAGGTCTTAACCCCAGTGTGCAGAAAGGTTCAAAACCTGTTTTTCAGCAGAAATAAACATGTTTCTGCAAGTTTGGTCAACCCCATGTAAGTTATGGGGCAGTAACATCACACTTTTCAAGAGGTGTTTTTCAGCCCGAAATAAACGCGTTTTTTCAGACAACTGAATCTCCTTGTAACAGCAAGGATCAGAAGAGCCCACACACTCAGCTCTTAACCCCAGTGTGCAGAAAGGGTCAAAACGTGTTTTTCAGCAGAAATAAACATGTTTCTGCAAGTTTGGTCAACCCCATGTAAGTTATGGGGCAGTAACATCACACTTTTCAAAACGTGTTTTTCAGCCCGATATAAACGCGTTTTTTCAGACAACTGAATCCCCATGTAACAGCAATGCTCAGAAGAGCCCACACACTCAGCTCTTAACCCCAGTGTGCAGAAAGGGTCAAAACGTGTTTTTCAGCAGAAATAAACATGTTTCTGCAACTTTGGTCAAGCCCATGTAAGTTATGGGGCAGTAACATCACACTTTTCAAAACGTGTTTTTCAGCCCGAAATAAACGCGTTTTTTCAGACAGCTGAATCTACTTGTAACAGCAAGGCTCAGAAGTGCCCACACACTCAGCCCTTAACCCCAGTGTGCAGAAAGAGTCAAAACGTGTTTTTCAGCAGAAATAAACATGTTTCTGCAAGTTTGGTCAACCCCATGTAAGTTATGGGGCAGTAACATCACACTTTTCAAAATGTGTTTTTCAGCCCGAAATAAACGCGTTTTTTCAGACAACTGAATCTCCTTGTAACAGCAAGGCTCAGAAGAGCCCACACACTCAGCTCTTAACCCCAGTGTACAGAAAGTGTCAAAACGTGTTTTTCAGCAGAAATAAACATGTTTCTGCAAGTTTGGTCAACCCCATGTAAGTTATGGGGCAGTAACATCACACTTTTCAAAACGTGTTTTTCAGCCCGAAATAAACGCGTTTTTTCAGACAACTGAATCTACTAGTAACAGCAAGGCTCAGAAGTGCCCACACACTCAGCCCTTAACCCCAGTGTGCAGAAAGGGTCAAAACGTGTTTTTCAGCAGAAATAAACATGTTTCTGCAAGTTTGGTCAACCCCATGTAAGTTATGGGGCAGTAACATCACACTTTTCAAAACGTGTTTTTCAGCCCGAAATAAACGCGTTTTTTCAGACAACTGAATCTCCTTGTAACAGCAAGGCTCAGAAGAGCCCACACACTCAGGTCTTAACCCCAGTGTGCAGAAAGGGTCAAAACGTGTTTTTCAGCAGAAATAAACATGTTTCTGCAAGTTTGGTCAACCCCATGTAAGTTATGGGGCAGTAACATCACACTTTTCAAAACGTGTTTTTCAGCCCGAAATAAACGCGTTTTTTCAGACAACTGAATCTCCTTGTAACAGCAAGGCTCAGAAGAGCCCACACTCTCAGCTCTTAACCCCAGTGTGCAGAAAGGGTCAAAACGTGTTTTTCAGCAGAAATAAACATGTTTCTGCAAGTTTGGTCAACCCCATGTAAGTTATGGGGCAGTAACATCACACTTTTCAAAACGTGTTTTTCAGCCCGAAATAAACGCGTTTTTTCAGACAACTGAATCTCCTTGTAACAGCAAAGCTCAGAAGAGCCCACACACTCAGGTCTTAACCCCAGTGTGCAGAAAGGGTCAAAACGTGTTTTTCAGCAGAAATAAACATGTTTCTGCAAGTTTGGTCAACCCCATGTAAGTTATGGGGCAGTAACATCACACTTTTCAAAACGTGTTTTTCAGCCCGAAATAAACGCGTTTTTTCAGACAACTGAATCTCCTTGTAACAGCAAGGCTCAGAAGAGCCCACACTCTCAGCTCTTAACCCCAGTGTGCAGAAAGGGTCAAAACGTGTTTTTCAGCAGAAATAAACATGTTTCTGCAAGTTTGGTCAACCCCATGTAAGTTATGGGGCAGTAACATCACACTTTTCAAAACGTGTTTTTCAGCCCGAAATAAACGCGTTTTTTCAGACAACTGAATCCCCATGTAACAGCAAGGCTCAGAAGAGCCCACACACTCAGGTCTTAACCCCAGTGTGCAGAAAGGGTCAAAACGTGTTTTTCAGCAGAAATAAACATGTTTCTGCAAGTTTGGTCAACCCCATGTAAGTTATGGGGCAGTAACATCACACTTTTCAAAACGTGTTTTTCAGCCCGAAATAAACGCGTTTTTTCAGACAACTGAATCTACTTGTAACAGCAAGGCTCAGAAGTGCCCACACACTCAGCCCTTAACTCCAGTGTGCAGAAAGGGTGAAAACGTGTTTTTCAGCAGAAATAAACATGTTTCTGCAAGTTTGGTCAACCCCATGACTTACATGGGGTTGACCAAACTTGCAGAAACATGTTTATTTTATGGGGCAGTAACATCACACTTTTCAAAACGTGTTTTTCAGCCCGAAATAAACGCGTTTTTTCAGACAACTGAATCTCCTTGTAACAGCAAAGCTCAGAAGAGCCCACACACTCAGGTCTTAACCCCAGTGTGCAGAAAGGGTCAAAACGTGTTTTTCAGCAGAAATAAACATGTTTCTGCAAGTTTGGTCAACCCCATGTAAGTTATGGGGCAGTAACATCACACTTTTCAAAACGTGTTTTTCAGCCCGAAATAAACGCGTTTTTTCAGACAACTGAATCTCCTTGTAACAGCAAGGCTCAGAAGAGCCCACACTCTCAGCTCTTAACCCCAGTGTGCAGAAAGGGTCAAAACGTGTTTTTCAGCAGAAATAAACATGTTTCTGCAAGTTTGGTCAACCCCATGTAAGTTATGGGGCAGTAACATCACACTTTTCAAAACGTGTTTTTCAGCCCGAAATAAACGCGTTTTTTCAGACAACTGAATCTCCTTGTAACAGCAAGGCTCAGAAGTGCCCACACACTCAGCTCTTAACCCCAGTGTGCAGAAAGGGTCAAAACGTGTTTTTCAGCAGAAATAAACATGTTTCTGCAAGTTTGGTCAACCCCATGTAAGTTATGGGGCAGTAACATCACACTTTTCAAAACGTGTTTTTCAGCCCGAAATAAACGCGTTTTTTCAGACAACTGAATCCCCATGTAACAGCAAGGCTCAGAAGAGCCCACACACTCAGGTCTTAACCCCAGTGTGCAGAAAGGGTCAAAACGTGTTTTTCAGCAGAAATAAACATGTTTCTGCAAGTTTGGTCAACCCCATGTAAGTTATGGGCAGTAACATCACACTTTTCAAAACGTGTTTTTCAGCCCTAAATAAACGCGTTTTTTCAGACAGCTGAATCTACTAGTAACACCAAGGCTCAGAAGTGCCCACACACTCAGCCCTTAACCCCAGTGTGCAGAAAGGTTCAAAACCTGTTTTTCAGCAGAAATAAACATGTTTCTGCAAGTTTGGTCAACCCCATGTAAGTTATGGGGCAGTAACATCACACTTTTCAAGAGGTGTTTTTCAGCCCGAAATAAACGCGTTTTTTCAGACAACTGAATCTCCTTGTAACAGCAAGGATCAGAAGAGCCCACACACTCAGCTCTTAACCCCAGTGTGCAGAAAGGGTCAAAACGTGTTTTTCAGCAGAAATAAACATGTTTCTGCAAGTTTGGTCAACCCCATGTAAGTTATGGGGCAGTAACATCACACTTTTCAAAACGTGTTTTTCAGCCCGATATAAACGCGTTTTTTC
This sequence comes from Lepisosteus oculatus, assembly GCF_040954835.1. Taxonomy (NCBI): domain Eukaryota; kingdom Metazoa; phylum Chordata; class Actinopteri; order Semionotiformes; family Lepisosteidae; genus Lepisosteus; species Lepisosteus oculatus. Next base: position 15,639 of record NW_027168295.1, read on the forward strand.
AGACAACTGAATCCCCATGTAACAGCAATGCTCAGAAGAGCCCACACACTCAGCTCTTAACCCCAGTGTGCAGAAAGGGTCAAAACGTGTTTTTCAGCAGAAATAAACATGGTTCTGCAACTTTGGTCAAGCCCATGTAAGTTATGGGGCAGTAACATCACACTTTTCAAAACGTGTTTTTCAGCCCGAAATAAACGCGTTTTTTCAGACAGCTGAATCTACTTGTAACAGCAAGGCTCAGAAGTGCCCACACACTCAGCCCTTAACCCCAGTGTGCAGAAAGAGTCAAAACGTGTTTTTCAGCAGAAATAAACATGTTTCTGCAAGTTTGGTCAACCCCATGTAAGTTATGGGGCAGTAACATCACACTTTTCAAAATGTGTTTTTCAGCCCGAAATAAACGCGTTTTTTCAGACAACTGAATCTCCTTGTAACAGCAAGGCTCAGAAGAGCCCACACACTCAGCTCTTAACCCCAGTGTACAGAAAGTGTCAAAACGTGTTTTTCAGCAGAAATAAACATGTTTCTGCAAGTTTGGTCAACCCCATGTAAGTTATGGGGCAGTAACATCACACTTTTCAAAACGTGTTTTTCAGCCCGAAATAAACGCGTTTTTTCAGACAACTGAATCTACTAGTAACAGCAAGGCTCAGAAGTGCCCACACACTCAGCCCTTAACCCCAGTGTGCAGAAAGGGTCAAAACGTGTTTTTCAGCAGAAATAAACATGTTTCTGCAAGTTTGGTCAACCCCATGTAAGTTATGGGGCAGTAACATCACACTTTTCAAAACGTGTTTTTCAGCCCGAAATAAACGCGTTTTTTCAGACAACTGAATCTCCTTGTAACAGCAAGGCTCAGAAGAGCCCATACACTCAGCTCTTAACCCCAGTGTGCAGAAAGGGTCAAAACGTGTTTTTCAGCAGAAATAAACATGTTTCTGCAAGTTTGGTCAACCCCATGTAAGTTATGGGGCAGTAACATCACACTTTTCAAAACGTGTTTTTCAGCCCGAAATAAACGCGTTTTTTCAGACAACTGAATCTCCTTGTAACAGCAAAGCTCAGAAGAGCCCACACACTCAGGTCTTAACCCCAGTGTGCAGAAAGGGTCAAAACGTGTTTTTCAGCAGAAATAAACATGTTTCTGCAAGTTTGGTCAACCCCATGTAAGTTATGGGGCAGTAACATCACACTTTTCAAAACGTGTTTTTCAGCCCGAAATAAACGCGTTTTTTCAGACAACTGAATCTCCTTGTAACAGCAAGGCTCAGAAGAGCCCACACTCTCAGCTCTTAACCCCAGTGTGCAGAAAGGGTCAAAACGTGTTTTTCAGCAGAAATAAACATGTTTCTGCAAGTTTGGTCAACCCCATGTAAGTTATGGGGCAGTAACATCACACTTTTCAAAACGTGTTTTTCAGCCCGAAATAAACGCGTTTTTTCAGACAACTGAATCCCCATGTAACAGCAAGGCTCAGAAGAGCCCACACACTCAGGTCTTAACCCCAGTGTGCAGAAAGGGTCAAAACGTGTTTTTCAGCAGAAATAAACATGTTTCTGCAAGTTTGGTCAACCCCATGTAAGTTATGGGGCAGTAACATCACACTTTTCAAAACGTGTTTTTCAGCCCGAAATAAACGCGTTTTTTCAGACAACTGAATCTACTTGTAACAGCAAGGCTCAGAAGTGCCCACACACTCAGCCCTTAACTCCAGTGTGCAGAAAGGGTGAAAACGTGTTTTTCAGCAGAAATAAACATGTTTCTGCAAGTTTGGTCAACCCCATGACTTACATGGGGTTGACCAAACTTGCAGAAACATGTTTATTTTATGGGGCAGTAACATCACACTTTTCAAAACGTGTTTTTCAGCCCGAAATAAACGCGTTTTTTCAGACAACTGAATCTCCTTGTAACAGCAAGGATCAGAAGAGCCCACACACTCAGCTCTTAACCCCAGTGTGCAGAAAGGGTCAAAACGTGTTTTTCAGCAGAAATAAACATGTTTCTGCAAGTTTGGTCAAGCCCATGTAAGTTATGGGGCAGTAACATCACACTTTTCAAAACGTGTTTTTCAGCCCGAAATAAACGCGTTTTTTCAGACAGCTGAATCTACTTGTAACAGCAAGGCTCAGAAGTGCCCACACACTCAGCCCTTAACCCCAGTGTGCAGAAAGAGTCAAAACGTGTTTTTCAGCAGAAATAAACATGTTTCTGCAAGTTTGGTCAACCCCATGTAAGTTATGGGGCAGTAACATCACACTTTTCAAAATGTGTTTTTCAGCCCGAAATAAACGCGTTTTTTCAGACAACTGAATCTCCTTGTAACAGCAAGGCTCAGAAGAGCCCACACACTCAGCTCTTAACCCCAGTGTACAGAAAGTGTCAAAACGTGTTTTTCAGCAGAAATAAACATGTTTCTGCAAGTTTGGTCAACCCCATGTAAGTTATGGGGCAGTAACATCACACTTTTCAAAACGTGTTTTTCAGCCCGAAAAAAACGCGTTTTTTCAGACAACTGAATCTACTAGTAACAGCAAGGCTCAGAAGTGCCCACACACTCAGCCCTTAACCCCACTGTGCAGAAAGGGTCAAAACGTGTTTTTCAGCAGAAATAAACATGTTTCTGCAAGTTTGGTCAACCCCATGTAAGTTATGGGGCAGTAACATCACACTTTTCAAAACGTGTTTTTCAGCCCGAAATAAACGCGTTTTTTCAGACAACTGAATCTCCTTGTAACAGCAAGGCTCAGAAGAGCCCACACACTCAGCTCTTAACCCCAGTGTGCAGAAAGGGTCAAAACGTGTTTTTCAGCAGAAATAAACATGTTTCTGCAAGTTTGGTCAACCCCATGTAAGTTATGGGGCAGTAACATCACACTTTTCAAAACGTGTTTTTCAGCCCGAAATAAACGCGTTTTTTCAGACAACTGAATCTCCTTGTAACAGCAAAGCTCAGAAGAGCCCACACACTCAGGTCTTAACCCCAGTGTGCAGAAAGGGTCAAAACGTGTTTTTCAGCAGAAATAAACATATTTCTGCAAGTTTGGTCAACCCCATGTAAGTTATGGGGCAGTAACATCACACTTTTCAAAACGTGTTTTTCAGCCCGAAATAAACGCGTTTTTTCAGACAACTGAATCTCCTTGTAACAGCAAGGCTCAGAAGAGCCCACACTCTCAGCTCTTAACCCCAGTGTGCAGAAAGGGTCAAAACGTGTTTTTCAGCAGAAATAAACATGTTTCTGCAAGTTTGGTCAACCCCATGTAAGTTATGGGGCAGTAACATCACACTTTTCAAAACGTGTTTTTCAGCCCGAAATAAACGCGTTTTTTCAGACAACTGAATCTCCTTGTAACAGCAAGGCTCAGAAGTGCCCACACACTCAGCTCTTAACCCCAGTGTGCAGAAAGGGTCAAAACGTGTTTTTCAGCAGAAATAAACATGTTTCTGCAAGTTTGGTCAACCCCATGTAAGTTATGGGGCAGTAACATCACACTTTTCAAAACGTGTTTTTCAGCCCGAAATAAACGCGTTTTTTCAGACAACTGAATCCCCATGTAACAGCAAGGCTCAGAAGAGCCCACACACTCAGGTCTTAACCCCAGTGTGCAGAAAGGTTCAAAACCTGTTTTTCAGCAGAAATAAACATGTTTCTGCAAGTTTGGTCAACCCCATGTAAGTTATGGGGCAGTAACATCACACTTTTCAAGAGGTGTTTTTCAGCCCGAAATAAACGCGTTTTTTCAGACAACTGAATCTCCTTGTAACAGCAAGGATCAGAAGAGCCCACACACTCAGCTCTTAACCCCAGTGTGCAGAAAGGGTCAAAACGTGTTTTTCAGCAGAAATAAACATGTTTCTGCAAGTTTGGTCAACCCCATGTAAGTTATGGGGCAGTAACATCACACTTTTCAAAACGTGTTTTTCAGCCCGATATAAACGCGTTTTTTCAGACAACTGAATCCCCATGTAACAGCAATGCTCAGAAGAGCCCACACACTCAGCTCTTAACCCCAGTGTGCAGAAAGGGTCAAAACGTGTTTTTCAGCAGAAATAAACATGTTTCTGCAACTTTGGTCAAGCCCATGTAAGTTATGGGGCAGTAACATCACACTTTTCAAAACGTGTTTTTCAGCCCGAAATAAACGCGTTTTTTCAGACAGCTGAATCTACTTGTAACAGCAAGGCTCAGAAGTGCCCACACACTCAGCCCTTAACCCCAGTGTGCAGAAAGAGTCAAAACGTGTTTTTCAGCAGAAATAAACATGTTTCTGCAAGTTTGGTCAACCCCATGTAAGTTATGGGGCAGTAACATCACACTTTTCAAAATGTGTTTTTCAGCCCGAAATAAACGCGTTTTTTCAGACAACTGAATCTCCTTGTAACAGCAAGGCTCAGAAGAGCCCACACACTCAGCTCTTAACCCCAGTGTACAGAAAGTGTCAAAACGTGTTTTTCAGCAGAAATAAACATGTTTCTGCAAGTTTGGTCAACCCCATGTAAGTTATGGGGCAGTAACATCACACTTTTCAAAACGTGTTTTTCAGCCCGAAATAAACGCGTTTTTTCAGACAACTGAATCTACTAGTAACAGCAAGGCTCAGAAGTGCCCACACACTCAGCCCTTAACCCCAGTGTGCAGAAAGGGTCAAAACGTGTTTTTCAGCAGAAATAAACATGTTTCTGCAAGTTTGGTCAACCCCATGTAAGTTATGGGGCAGTAACATCACACTTTTCAAAACGTGTTTTTCAGCCCGAAATAAACGCGTTTTTTCAGACAACTGAATCTCCTTGTAACAGCAAGGCTCAGAAGAGCCCACACACTCAGGTCTTAACCCCAGTGTGCAGAAAGGGTCAAAACGTGTTTTTCAGCAGAAATAAACATGTTTCTGCAAGTTTGGTCAACCCCATGTAAGTTATGGGGCAGTAACATCACACTTTTCAAAACGTGTTTTTCAGCCCGAAATAAACGCGTTTTTTCAGACAACTGAATCTCCTTGTAACAGCAAGGCTCAGAAGAGCCCACACTCTCAGCTCTTAACCCCAGTGTGCAGAAAGGGTCAAAACGTGTTTTTCAGCAGAAATAAACATGTTTCTGCAAGTTTGGTCAACCCCATGTAAGTTATGGGGCAGTAACATCACACTTTTCAAAACGTGTTTTTCAGCCCGAAATAAACGCGTTTTTTCAGACAACTGAATCTCCTTGTAACAGCAAAGCTCAGAAGAGCCCACACACTCAGGTCTTAACCCCAGTGTGCAGAAAGGGTCAAAACGTGTTTTTCAGCAGAAATAAACATGTTTCTGCAAGTTTGGTCAACCCCATGTAAGTTATGGGGCAGTAACATCACACTTTTCAAAACGTGTTTTTCAGCCCGAAATAAACGCGTTTTTTCAGACAACTGAATCTCCTTGTAACAGCAAGGCTCAGAAGAGCCCACACTCTCAGCTCTTAACCCCAGTGTGCAGAAAGGGTCAAAACGTGTTTTTCAGCAGAAATAAACATGTTTCTGCAAGTTTGGTCAACCCCATGTAAGTTATGGGGCAGTAACATCACACTTTTCAAAACGTGTTTTTCAGCCCGAAATAAACGCGTTTTTTCAGACAACTGAATCCCCATGTAACAGCAAGGCTCAGAAGAGCCCACACACTCAGGTCTTAACCCCAGTGTGCAGAAAGGGTCAAAACGTGTTTTTCAGCAGAAATAAACATGTTTCTGCAAGTTTGGTCAACCCCATGTAAGTTATGGGGCAGTAACATCACACTTTTCAAAACGTGTTTTTCAGCCCGAAATAAACGCGTTTTTTCAGACAACTGAATCTACTTGTAACAGCAAGGCTCAGAAGTGCCCACACACTCAGCCCTTAACTCCAGTGTGCAGAAAGGGTGAAAACGTGTTTTTCAGCAGAAATAAACATGTTTCTGCAAGTTTGGTCAACCCCATGACTTACATGGGGTTGACCAAACTTGCAGAAACATGTTTATTTTATGGGGCAGTAACATCACACTTTTCAAAACGTGTTTTTCAGCCCGAAATAAACGCGTTTTTTCAGACAACTGAATCTCCTTGTAACAGCAAGGATCAGAAGAGCCCACACACTCAGCTCTTAACCCCAGTGTGCAGAAAGGGTCAAAACGTGTTTTTCAGCAGAAATAAACATGTTTCTGCAAGTTTGGTCAAGCCCATGTAAGTTATGGGGCAGTAACATCACACTTTTCAAAACGTGTTTTTCAGCCCGAAATAAACGCATTTTTTCAGACAACTGAATCTCCTTGTAACAGCAAGGATCAGAAGAGCCCACACACTCAGCTCTTAACCCCAGTGTGCAGAAAGGGTCAAAACGTGTTTTTCAGCAGAAATAAACATGTTTCTGCAAGTTTGGTCAACCCCATGTAAGTTATGGGGCAGTAACATCACACTTTTCAAAACGTGTTTTTCAGCCCGATATAAACGCGTTTTTTCAGACAACTGAATCCCCATGTAACAGCAATGCTCAGAAGAGCCCACACACTCAGCTCTTAACCCCAGTGTGCAGAAAGGGTCAAAACGTGTTTTTCAGCAGAAATAAACATGTTTCTGCAAGTTTGGTCAAGCCCATGTAAGTTATGGGGCAGTAACATCACACTTTTCAAAACGTGTTTTTCAGCCCGAAATAAACGCGTTTTTTCAGACAGCTGAATCTACTTGTAACAGCAAGGCTCAGAAGTGCCCACACACTCAGCCCTTAACCCCAGTGTGCAGAAAGAGTCAAAACGTGTTTTTCAGCAGAAATAAACATGTTTCTGCAAGTTTGGTCAACCCCATGTAAGTTATGGGGCAGTAACATCACACTTTTCAAAATGTGTTTTTCAGCCCGAAATAAACGCGTTTTTTCAGACAACTGAATCTCCTTGTAACAGCAAGGCTCAGAAGAGCCCACACACTCAGCTCTTAACCCCAGTGTACAGAAAGTGTCAAAACGTGTTTTTCAGCAGAAATAAACATGTTTCTGCAAGTTTGGTCAACCCCATGTAAGTTATGGGGCAGTAACATCACACTTTTCAAAACGTGTTTTTCAGCCCGAAATAAACGCGTTTTTTCAGACAACTGAATCTACTAGTAACAGCAAGGCTCAGAAGTGCCCACACACTCAGCCCTTAACCCCAGTGTGCAGAAAGGGTCAAAACGTGTTTTTCAGCAGAAATAAACATGTTTCTGCAAGTTTGGTCAACCCCATGTAAGTTATGGGGCAGTAACATCACACTTTTCAAAACGTGTTTTTCAGCCCGAAATAAACGCGTTTTTTCAGACAACTGAATCTCCTTGTAACAGCAAGGCTCAGAAGAGCCCATACACTCAGCTCTTAACCCCAGTGTGCAGAAAGGGTCAAAACGTGTTTTTCAGCAGAAATAAACATGTTTCTGCAAGTTTGGTCAACCCCATGTAAGTTATGGGGCAGTAACATCACACTTTTCAAAACGTGTTTTTCAGCCCGAAATAAACGCGTTTTTTCAGACAACTGAATCTCCTTGTAACAGCAAAGCTCAGAAGAGCCCACACACTCAGGTCTTAACCCCAGTGTGCAGAAAGGGTCAAAACGTGTTTTTCAGCAGAAATAAACATGTTTCTGCAAGTTTGGTCAACCCCATGTAAGTTATGGGGCAGTAACATCACACTTTTCAAAACGTGTTTTTCAGCCCGAAATAAACGCGTTTTTTCAGACAACTGAATCTCCTTGTAACAGCAAGGCTCAGAAGAGCCCACACTCTCAGCTCTTAACCCCAGTGTGCAGAAAGGGTCAAAACGTGTTTTTCAGCAGAAATAAACATGTTTCTGCAAGTTTGGTCAACCCCATGTAAGTTATGGGGCAGTAACATCACACTTTTCAAAACGTGTTTTTCAGCCCGAAATAAACGCGTTTTTTCAGACAACTGAATCTCCTTGTAACAGCAAGGCTCAGAAGTGCCCACACACTCAGCTCTTAACCCCAGTGTGCAGAAAGGGTCAAAACGTGTTTTTCAGCAGAAATAAACATGTTTCTGCAAGTTTGGTCAACCCCATGTAAGTTATGGGGCAGTAACATCACACTTTTCAAAACGTGTTTTTCAGCCCGAAATAAACGCGTTTTTTCAGACAACTGAATCTACTTGTAACAGCAAGGCTCAGAAGTGCCCACACACTCAGCCCTTAACTCCAGTGTGCAGAAAGGGTGAAAACGTGTTTTTCAGCAGAAATAAACATGTTTCTGCAAGTTTGGTCAACCCCATGACTTACATGGGGTTGACCAAACTTGCAGAAACATGTTTATTTTATGGGGCAGTAACATCACACTTTTCAAAACGTGTTTTTCAGCCCGAAATAAACGCGTTTTTTCAGACAACTGAATCTCCTTGTAACAGCAAGGATCAGAAGAGCCCACACACTCAGCTCTTAACCCCAGTGTGCAGAAAGGGTCAAAACGTGTTTTTCAGCAGAAATAAACATGTTTCTGCAAGTTTGGTCAAGCCCATGTAAGTTATGGGGCAGTAACATCACACTTTTCAAAACGTGTTTTTCAGCCCGAAATAAACGCGTTTTTTCAGACAGCTGAATCTACTTGTAACAGCAAGGCTCAGAAGTGCCCACACACTCAGCCCTTAACCCCAGTGTGCAGAAAGAGTCAAAACGTGTTTTTCAGCAGAAATAAACATGTTTCTGCAAGTTTGGTCAACCCCATGTAAGTTATGGGGCAGTAACATCACACTTTTCAAAATGTGTTTTTCAGCCCGAAATAAACGCGTTTTTTCAGACAACTGAATCTCCTTGTAACAGCAAGGCTCAGAAGAGCCCACACACTCAGCTCTTAACCCCAGTGTACAGAAAGTGTCAAAACGTGTTTTTCAGCAGAAATAAACATGTTTCTGCAAGTTTGGTCAACCCCATGTAAGTTATGGGGCAGTAACATCACACTTTTCAAAACGTGTTTTTCAGCCCGAAAAAAACGCGTTTTTTCAGACAACTGAATCTACTAGTAACAGCAAGGCTCAGAAGTGCCCACACACTCAGCCCTTAACCCCACTGTGCAGAAAGGGTCAAAACGTGTTTTTCAGCAGAAATAAACATGTTTCTGCAAGTTTGGTCAACCCCATGTAAGTTATGGGGCAGTAACATCACACTTTTCAAAACGTGTTTTTCAGCCCGAAATAAACGCGTTTTTTCAGACAACTGAATCTCCTTGTAACAGCAAGGCTCAGAAGAGCCCACACACTCAGCTCTTAACCCCAGTGTGCAGAAAGGGTCAAAACGTGTTTTTCAGCAGAAATAAACATGTTTCTGCAAGTTTGGTCAACCCCATGTAAGTTATGGGGCAGTAACATCACACTTTTCAAAACGTGTTTTTCAGCCCGAAATAAACGCGTTTTTTCAGACAACTGAATCTCCTTGTAACAGCAAAGCTCAGAAGAGCCCACACACTCAGGTCTTAACCCCAGTGTGCAGAAAGGGTCAAAACGTGTTTTTCAGCAGAAATAAACATGTTTCTGCAAGTTTGGTCAACCCCATGTAAGTTATGGGGCAGTAACATCACACTTTTCAAAACGTGTTTTTCAGCCCGAAATAAACGCGTTTTTTCAGACAACTGAATCTCCTTGTAACAGCAAGGCTCAGAAGAGCCCACACTCTCAGCTCTTAACCCCAGTGTGCAGAAAGGGTCAAAACGTGTTTTTCAGCAGAAATAAACATGTTTCTGCAAGTTTGGTCAACCCCATGTAAGTTATGGGGCAGTAACATCACACTTTTCAAAACGTGTTTTTCAGCCCGAAATAAACGCGTTTTTTCAGACAACTGAATCTCCTTGTAACAGCAAGGCTCAGAAGTGCCCACACACTCAGCTCTTAACCCCAGTGTGCAGAAAGGGTCAAAACGTGTTTTTCAGCAGAAATAAACATGTTTCTGCAAGTTTGGTCAACCCCATGTAAGTTATGGGGCAGTAACATCACACTTTTCAAAACGTGTTTTTCAGCCCGAAATAAACGCGTTTTTTCAGACAACTGAATCCCCATGTAACAGCAAGGCTCAGAAGAGCCCACACACTCAGGTCTTAACCCCAGTGTGCAGAAAGGGTCAAAACGTGTTTTTCAGCAGAAATAAACATGTTTCTGCAAGTTTGGTCAACCCCATGTAAGTTATGGGGCAGTAACATCACACTTTTCAAGAGGTGTTTTTCAGCCCGAAATAAACGCGTTTTTTCAGACAACTGAATCTCCTTGTAACAGCAAGGATCAGAAGAGCCCACACACTCAGCTCTTAACCCCAGTGTGCAGAAAGGGTCAAAACGTGTTTTTCAGCAGAAATAAACATGTTTCTGCAAGTTTGGTCAACCCCATGTAAGTTATGGGGCAGTAACATCACACTTTTCAAAACGTGTTTTTCAGCCCGATATAAACGCGTTTTTTCAGACAACTGAATCCCCATGTAACAGCAATGCTCAGAAGAGCCCACACACTCAGCTCTTAACCCCAGTGTGCAGAAAGGGTCAAAACGTGTTTTTCAGCAGAAATAAACATGTTTCTGCAACTTTGGTCAAGCCCATGTAAGTTATGGGGCAGTAACATCACACTTTTCAAAACGTGTTTTTCAGCCCGAAATAAACGCGTTTTTTCAGACAGCTGAATCTACTTGTAACAGCAAGGCTCAGAAGTGCCCACACACTCAGCCCTTAACCCCAGTGTGCAGAAAGAGTCAAAACGTGTTTTTCAGCAGAAATAAACATGTTTCTGCAAGTTTGGTCAACCCCATGTAAGTTATGGGGCAGTAACATCACACTTTTCAAAATGTGTTTTTCAGCCCGAAATAAACGCGTTTTTTCAGACAACTGAATCTCCTTGTAACAGCAAAGCTCAGAAGAGCCCACACACTCAGGTCTTAACCCCAGTGTGCAGAAAGGGTCAAAACGTGTTTTTCAGCAGAAATAAACATGTTTCTGCAAGTTTGGTCAACCCCATGTAAGTTATGGGGCAGTAACATCACACTTTTCAAAACGTGTTTTTCAGCCCGAAATAAACGCGTTTTTTCAGACAACTGAATCTCCTTGTAACAGCAAGGCTCAGAAGAGCCCACACTCTCAGCTCTTAACCCCAGTGTGCAGAAAGGGTCAAAACGTGTTTTTCAGCAGAAATAAACATGTTTCTGCAAGTTTGGTCAACCCCATGTAAGTTATGGGGCAGTAACATCACACTTTTCAAAACGTGTTTTTCAGCCCGAAATAAACGCGTTTTTTCAGACAACTGAATCCCCATGTAACAGCAAGGCTCAGAAGAGCCCACACACTCAGGTCTTAACCCCAGTGTGCAGAAAGGGTCAAAACGTGTTTTTCAGCAGAAATAAACATGTTTCTGCAAGTTTGGTCAACCCCATGTAAGTTATGGGGCAGTAACATCACACTTTTCAAAACGTGTTTTTCAGCCCGAAATAAACGCGTTTTTTCAGACAACTGAATCTACTTGTAACAGCAAGGCTCAGAAGTGCCCACACACTCAGCCCTTAACTCCAGTGTGCAGAAAGGGTGAAAACGTGTTTTTCAGCAGAAATAAACATGTTTCTGCAAGTTTGGTCAACCCCATGACTTACATGGGGTTGACCAAACTTGCAGAAACATGTTTATTTTATGGGGCAGTAACATCACACTTTTCAAAACGTGTTTTTCAGCCCGAAATAAACGCGTTTTTTCAGACAACTGAATCTCCTTGTAACAGCAAGGATCAGAAGAGCCCACACACTCAGCTCTTAACCCCAGTGTGCAGAAAGGGTCAAAACGTGTTTTTCAGCAGAAATAAACATGTTTCTGCAAGTTTGGTCAAGCCCATGTAAGTTATGGGGCAGTAACATCACACTTTTCAAAACGTGTTTTTCAGCCCGAAATAAACGCATTTTTTCAGACAACTGAATCTCCTTGTAACAGCAAGGATCAGAAGAGCCCACACACTCAGCTCTTAACCCCAGTGTGCAGAAAGGGTCAAAACGTGTTTTTCAGCAGAAATAAACATGTTTCTGCAAGTTTGGTCAACCCCATGTAAGTTATGGGGCAGTAACATCACACTTTTCAAAACGTGTTTTTCAGCCCGATATAAACGCGTTTTTTCAGACAACTGAATCCCCATGTAACAGCAATGCTCAGAAGAGCCCACACACTCAGCTCTTAACCCCAGTGTGCAGAAAGGGTCAAAACGTGTTTTTCAGCAGAAATAAACATGTTTCTGCAAGTTTGGTCAAGCCCATGTAAGTTATGGGGCAGTAACATCACACTTTTCAAAACGTGTTTTTCAGCCCGAAATAAACGCGTTTTTTCAGACAGCTGAATCTACTTGTAACAGCAAGGCTCAGAAGTGCCCACACACTCAGCCCTTAACCCCAGTGTGCAGAAAGAGTCAAAACGTGTTTTTCAGCAGAAATAAACATGTTTCTGCAAGTTTGGTCAACCCCATGTAAGTTATGGGGCAGTAACATCACACTTTTCAAAATGTGTTTTTCAGCCCGAAATAAACGCGTTTTTTCAGACAACTGAATCTCCTTGTAACAGCAAGGCTCAGAAGAGCCCACACACTCAGCTCTTAACCCCAGTGTACAGAAAGTGTCAAAACGTGTTTTTCAGCAGAAATAAACATGTTTCTGCAAGTTTGGTCAACCCCATGTAAGTTATGGGGCAGTAACATCACACTTTTCAAAACGTGTTTTTCAGCCCGAAATAAACGCGTTTTTTCAGACAACTGAATCTACTAGTAACAGCAAGGCTCAGAAGTGCCCACACACTCAGCCCTTAACCCCAGTGTGCAGAAAGGGTCAAAACGTGTTTTTCAGCAGAAATAAACATGTTTCTGCAAGTTTGGTCAACCCCATGTAAGTTATGGGGCAGTAACATCACACTTTTCAAAACCTGTTTTTCAGCCCGAAATAAACGCGTTTTTTCAGACAACTGAATCTCCTTGTAACAGCAAGGCTCAGAAGAGCCCATACACTCAGCTCTTAACCCCAGTGTGCAGAAAGGGTCAAAACGTGTTTTTCAGCAGAAATAAACATGTTTCTGCAAGTTTGGTCAACCCCATGTAAGTTATGGGGCAGTAACATCACACTTTTCAAAACGTGTTTTTCAGCCCGAAATAAACGCGTTTTTTCAGACAACTGAATCTCCTTGTAACAGCAAAGCTCAGAAGAGCCCACACACTCAGGTCTTAACCCCAGTGTGCAGAAAGGGTCAAAACGTGTTTTTCAGCAGAAATAAACATGTTTCTGCAAGTTTGGTCAACCCCATGTAAGTTATGGGGCAGTAACATCACACTTTTCAAAACGTGTTTTTCAGCCCGAAATAAACGCGTTTTTTCAGACAACTGAATCTCCTTGTAACAGCAAGGCTCAGAAGAGCCCACACTCTCAGCTCTTAACCCCAGTGTGCAGAAAGGGTCAAAACGTGTTTTTCAGCAGAAATAAACATGTTTCTGCAAGTTTGGTCAACCCCATGTAAGTTATGGGGCAGTAACATCACACTTTTCAAAACGTGTTTTTCAGCCCGAAATAAACGCGTTTTTTCAGACAACTGAATCTCCTTGTAACAGCAAGGCTCAGAAGTGCCCACACACTCAGCTCTTAACCCCAGTGTGCAGAAAGGGTCAAAACGTGTTTTTCAGCAGAAATAAACATGTTTCTGCAAGTTTGGTCAACCCCATGTAAGTTATGGGGCAGTAACATCACACTTTTCAAAACGTGTTTTTCAGCCCGAAATAAACGCGTTTTTTCAGACAACTGAATCCCCATGTAACAGCAAGGCTCAGAAGAGCCCACACACTCAGGTCTTAACCCCAGTGTGCAGAAAGGGTCAAAACGTGTTTTTCAGCAGAAATAAACATGTTTCTGCAAGTTTGGTCAACCCCATGTAAGTTATGGGGCAGTAACATCACACTTTTCAAAACGTGTTTTTCAGCCCGAAATAAACGCGTTTTTTCAGACAACTGAATCTCCTTGTAACAGCAAGGCTCAGAAGTGCCCACACACTCAGCTCTTAACCCCAGTGTGCAGAAAGGGTCAAAACGTGTTTTTCAGCAGAAATAAACATGTTTCTGCAAGTTTGGTCAACCCCATGTAAGTTATGGGGCAGTAACATCACACTTTTCAAAACGTGTTTTTCAGCCCGAAATAAACGCGTTTTTTCAGACAACTGAATCCCCATGTAACAGCAAGGCTCAGAAGAGCCCACACACTCAGGTCTTAACCCCAGTGTGCAGAAAGGGTCAAAACGTGTTTTTCAGCAGAAATAAACATGTTTCTGCAAGTTTGGTCAACCCCATGTAAGTTATGGGGCAGTAACATCACACTTTTCAAAACGTGTTTTTCAGCCCGAAATAAACGCGTTTTTTCAGACAACTGAATCTACTTGTAACAGCAAGGCTCAGAAGTGCCCACACACTCAGCCCTTAACTCCAGTGTGCAGAAAGGGTGAAAACGTGTTTTTCAGCAGAAATAAACATGTTTCTGCAAGTTTGGTCAACCCCATGTAAGTTATGGGGCAGTAACATCACACTTTTCAAAACGTGTTTTTCAGCCCGAAATAAACGCGTTTTTTCAGACAGCTGAATCTACTAGTAACACCAAGGCTCAGAAGTGCCCACACACTCAGCCCTTAACCCCAGTGTGCAGAAAGGTTCAAAACCTGTTTTTCAGCAGAAATAAACATGTTTCTGCAAGTTTGGTCAACCCCATGTAAGTTATGGGGCAGTAACATCACACTTTTCAAAAGGTGTTTTTCAGCCCGATATAAACGCGTTTTTTCAGACAAATGAATCTCCTTGTAACAGCAAGGCTCAGAAGAGCCCACACACTCAGCTCTTAACCCCAGTGTGCAGAAAGGGTCAAAACGTGTTTTTCAGCAGAAATAAACATGTTTCTGCAAGTTTGGTCAACCCCATGTAAGTTATGGGGCAGTAACATCACACTTTTCAAAACGTGTTTTTCAGCCCGAAATAAACGCGTTTTTTCAGACAACTGAATCTCCTTGTAACAGCAAGGCTCAGAAGAGCCCACACTCTCAGCTCTTAACCCCAGTGTGCAGAAAGGGTCAAAACGTGTTTTTCAGCAGACATAAACATGTTTCTGCAAGTTTGGTCAACCCCATGTAAGTTATGGGGCAGTAACATCACACTTTTCAAAACGTGTTTTTCAGCCCGAAATAAACGCGTTTTTTCAGACAACTGAATCTCCTTGTAACAGCAAGGCTCAGAAGTGCCCACACACTCAGCTCTTAACCCCAGTGTGCAGAAAGGGTCAAAACGTGTTTTTCAGCAGAAATAAACATGTTTCTGCAAGTTTGGTCAACCCCATGTAAGTTATGGGGCAGTAACATCACACTTTTCAAAACGTGTTTTTCAGCCCGAAATAAACGCGTTTTTTCAGACAACTGAATCCCCATGTAACAGCAAGGCTCAGAAGAGCCCACACACTCAGGTCTTAACCCCAGTGTGCAGAAAGGGTCAAAACGTGTTTTTCAGCAGAAATAAACATGTTTCTGCAAGTTTGGTCAACCCCATGTAAGTTATGGGGCAGTAACATCACACTTTTCAAAACGTGTTTTTCAGCCCGAAATAAACGCGTTTTTTCAGACAACTGAATCTACTTGTAACAGCAAGGCTCAGAAGTGCCCACACACTCAGCCCTTAACTCCAGTGTGCAGAAAGGGTGAAAACGTGTTTTTCAGCAGAAATAAACATGTTTCTGCAAGTTTGGTCAACCCCATGTAAGTTATGGGGCAGTAACATCACACTTTTCAAAACGTGTTTTTCAGCCCGAAATAAACGCGTTTTTTCAGACAACTGAATCTACTTGTAACAGCAAGGCTCAGAAGTGCCCACACACTCAGCCCTTAACTCCAGTGTGCAGAAAGGGTCAAAACGTGTTTTTCAGCAGAAATAAACATGTTTCTGCAAGTTTGGTCAACCCCATGTAAGTTATGGGGCAGTAACATCACACTTTTCAAAACGTGTTTTTCAGCCCGAAATAAACGCGTTTTTTCAGACAACTGAATCTCCTTGTAACAGCAAAGCTCAGAAGAGCCCACACACTCAGGTCTTAACCCCAGTGTGCAGAAAGGGTAAAACGTGTTTTTCAGCAGAAATAAACATGTTTCTGCAAGTTTGGTCAACCCCATGTAAGTTATGGGGCAGTAACATCACACTTTTCAAAACGTGTTTTTCAGCCCGAAATAAACGCGTTTTTTCAGACAACTGAATCCCCATGTAACAGCAAGGCTCAGAAGAGCCCACACACTCAGGTCTTAACCCCAGTGTGCAGAAAGGGTCAAAACGTGTTTTTCAGCAGAAATAAACATGTTTCTGCAAGTTTGGTCAACCCCATGTAAGTTATGGGGCAGTAACATCACACTTTTCAAAACGTGTTTTTCAGCCCGAAATAAACGCGTTTTTTCAGACAACTGAATCTCCTTGTAACAGCAAAGCTCAGAAGAGCCCACACACTCAGGTCTTAACCCCAGTGTGCAGAAAGGGTCAAAACGTGTTTTTCAGCAGAAATAAACATGTTTCTGCAAGTTTGGTCAACCCCATGTAAGTTATGGGGCAGTAACATCACACTTTTCAAAACGTGTTTTTCAGCCCGAAATAAACGCGTTTTTTCAGACAACTGAATCTCCTTGTAACAGCAAGGCTCAGAAGAGCCCACACTCTCAGCTCTTAACCCCAGTGTGCAGAAAGGGTCAAAACGTGTTTTTCAGCAGAAATAAACATGTTTCTGCAAGTTTGGTCAACCCCATGTAAGTTATGGGGCAGTAACATCACACTTTTCAAAACGTGTTTTTCAGCCCGAAATAAACGCGTTTTTTCAGACAACTGAATCTCCATGTAACAGCAAGGCTCAGAAGAGCCCACACACTCAGGTCTTAACCCCAGTGTGCAGAAAGGGTCAAAACGTGTTTTTCAGCAGAAATAAACATGTTTCTGCAAGTTTGGTCAACCCCATGTAAGTTATGGGGCAGTAACATCACACTTTTCAAAACGTGTTTTTCAGCCCGAAATAAACTCGTTTTTTCAGATAAATGAATCTCCTTGTAACAGCAAGGCTCAGAAGAGCCCACACACTCAGCTCTTAACCCCAGTGTGCAGAAAGGGTCAAAACGTGTTTTTCAGCAGAAATAAACATGTTTCTGCAAGTTTGGTCAACCCCATGTAAGTTATGGGCAGTAACATCACACTTTTCAAAACGTGTTTTTCAGCCCGAAATAAACGCGTTTTTTCAGACAACTGAATCTCCTTGTAACAGCAAGGATCAGAAGAGCCCACACACTCAGCTCTTAACCCCAGTGTGCAGAAAGGGTCAAAACGTGTTTTTCAGCAGAAATAAACATGTTTCTGCAAGTTTGGTCAAGCCCATGTAAGTTATGGGGCAGTAACATCACACTTTTCAAAACGTGTTTTTCAGCCCGAAATAAACGCGTTTTTTCAGACAGCTGAATCTACTTGTAACAGCAAGGCTCAGAAGTGCCCACACACTCAGCCCTTAACCCCAGTGTGCAGAAAGAGTCAAAACGTGTTTTTCAGCAGAAATAAACATGTTTCTGCAAGTTTGGTCAACCCCATGTAAGTTATGGGGCAGTAACATCACACTTTTCAAAACGTGTTTTTCAGCCCGAAATAAACGCGTTTTTTCAGACAACTGAATCTCCATGTAACAGCAAGGCTCAGAAGAGCCCACACACTCAGGTCTTAACCCCAGTGTGCAGAAAGGGTCAAAACGTGTTTTTCAGCAGAAATAAACATGTTTCTGCAAGTTTGGTCAACCCCATGTAAGTTATGGGGCAGTAACATCACACTTTTCAAAACGTGTTTTTCAGCCCGAAATAAACTCGTTTTTTCAGATAAATGAATCTCCTTGTAACAGCAAGGCTCAGAAGAGCCCACACACTCAGCTCTTAACCCCAGTGTGCAGAAAGGGTCAAAACGTGTTTTTCAGCAGAAATAAACATGTTTCTGCAAGTTTGGTCAACCCCATGTAAGTTATGGGCAGTAACATCACACTTTTCAAAACGTGTTTTTCAGCCCGAAATAAACGCGTTTTTTCAGACAACTGAATCTCCTTGTAACAGCAAGGATCAGAAGAGCCCACACACTCAGCTCTTAACCCCAGTGTGCAGAAAGGGTCAAAACGTGTTTTTCAGCAGAAATAAACATGTTTCTGCAAGTTTGGTCAAGCCCATGTAAGTTATGGGGCAGTAACATCACACTTTTCAAAACGTGTTTTTCAGCCCGAAATAAACGCGTTTTTTCAGACAGCTGAATCTACTTGTAACAGCAAGGCTCAGAAGTGCCCACACACTCAGCCCTTAACCCCAGTGTGCAGAAAGAGTCAAAACGTGTTTTTCAGCAGAAATAAACATGTTTCTGCAAGTTTGGTCAACCCCATGTAAGTTATGGGGCAGTAACATCACACTTTTCAAAATGTGTTTTTCAGCCCGAAATAAACGCGTTTTTTCAGACAACTGAATCTCCTTGTAACAGCAATGCTCAGAAGAGCCCACACACTCAGCTCTTAACCCCAGTGAACAGAAAGTGTCAAAACGTGTTTTTCAGCAGAAATAAACATGTTTCTGCAAGTTTGGTCAACCCCATGTAAGTTATGGGGCAGTAACATCACACTTTTCAAAACGTGTTTTTCAGCCCGAAATAAACGCGTTTTTTCAGACAACTGAATCTACTAGTAACAGCAAGGCTCAGAAGTGCCCACACACTCAGCCCTTAACCCCACTGTGCAGAAAGGGTCAAAACGTGTTTTTCAGCAGAAATAAACATGTTTCTGCAAGTTTGGTCAACCCCATGTAAGTTATGGGGCAGTAACATCACACTTTTCAAAACGTGTTTTTCAGCCCGAAATAAACGCGTTTTTTCAGACAACTGAATCTCCATGTAACAGCAAGGCTCAGAAGAGCCCACACACTCAGGTCTTAACCCCAGTGTGCAGAAAGGGTCAAAACGTGTTTTTCAGCAGAAATAAACATGTTTCTGCAAGTTTGGTCAACCCCATGTAAGTTATGGGGCAGTAACATCACACTTTTCAAAACGTGTTTTTCAGCCCGAAATAAACGCGTTTTTTCAGACAACTGAATCTCCTTGTAACAGCAAAGCTCAGAAGAGCCCACACACTCAGGTCTTAACCCCAGTGTGCAGAAAGGGTAAAACGTGTTTTTCAGCAGAAATAAACATGTTTCTGCAAGTTTGGTCAACCCCATGTAAGTTATGGGGCAGTAACATCACACTTTTCAAAACGTGTTTTTCAGCCCGAAATAAACGCGTTTTTTCAGGCAGCTGAATCTACTTGTAACAGCAAGGCTCAGAAGTGCCCACACACTCAGCCCTTAACCCCAGTGTGCAGAAAGGTTCAAAACCTGTTTTTCAGCAGAAATAAACATGTTTCTGCAAGTTTGGTCAACCCCATGTAAGTTATGGGGCAGTAACATCACACTTTTCAAGAGGTGTTTTTCAGCCCGAAATAAACGCGTTTTTTCAGACAAATGAATCTCCTTGTAACAGCAAAGCTCAGAAGAGCCCACACACTCAGCTCTTAACCCCAGTGTGCAGAAAGGGTCAAAACGTGTTTTTCAGCAGAAATAAACATGTTTCTGCAAGTTTGGTCAACCCCATGTAAGTTATGGGGCAGTAACATCACACTTTTCAAAAGGTGTTTTTCAGCCCGAAATAAACGCGTTTTTTCAGACAACTGAATCTCCTTGTAACAGCAAGGCTCAGAAGAGCCCACACACTCAGCTCTTAACCCCAGTGTGCAGAAAGGGTCAAAACGTGTTTTTCAGCAGAAATAAACATGTTTCTGCAAGTTTGGTCAACCCCATGTAAGTTATGGGGCAGTAACATCACACTTTTCAAAACGTGTTTTTCAGCCCGAAATAAACGCGTTTTTTCAGACAAATGAATCTCCTTGTAACAGCAAGGCTCAGAAGAGCCCACACACTCAGCTCTTAACCCCAGTGTGCAGAAAGGGTCAAAACGTGTTTTTCAGCAGAAATAAACATGTTTCTGCAAGTTTGGTCAACCCCATGTAAGTTATGGGCAGTAACATCACACTTTTCAAAACGTGTTTTTCAGCCCGAAATAAACGCGTTTTTTCAGACAACTGAATCTCCTTGTAACAGCAAGGATCAGAAGAGCCCACACACTCAGCTCTTAACCCCAGTGTGCAGAAAGGGTCAAAACGTGTTTTTCAGCAGAAATAAACATGTTTCTGCAAGTTTGGTCAACCCCATGTAAGTTATGGGGCAGTAACATCACACTTTTCAAAACGTGTTTTTCAGCCCGATATAAACGCGTTTTTTTCAGACAACTGAATCCCCATGTAACAGCAATGCTCAGAAGAGCCCACACACTCAGCTCTTAACCCCAGTGTGCAGAAAGGGTCAAAACGTGTTTTTCAGCAGAAATAAACATGTTTCTGCAAGTTTGGTCAACCCCATGTAAGTTATGGGGCAGTAACATCACACTTTTCAAAACGTGTTTTTCAGCCCGAAATAAACGCGTTTTTTCAGACAACTGAATCTCCTTGTAACAGCAAAGCTCAGAAGAGCCCACACACTCAGGTCTTAACCCCAGTGTGCAGAAAGGGTCAAAACGTGTTTTTCAGCAGAAATAAACATGTTTCTGCAAGTTTGGTCAACCCCATGTAAGTTATGGGGCAGTAACATCACACTTTTCAAAACGTGTTTTTCAGCCCGAAATAAACGCGTTTTTTCAGACAACTGAATCTCCTTGTAACAGCAAGGCTCAGAAGAGCCCACACTCTCAGCTCTTAACCCCAGTGTGCAGAAAGGGTCAAAACGTGTTTTTCAGCAGAAATAAACATGTTTCTGCAAGTTTGGTCAACCCCATGTAAGTTATGGGGCAGTAACATCACACTTTTCAAAACGTGTTTTTCAGCCCGAAATAAACGCGTTTTTTCAGACAACTGAATCTCCATGTAACAGCAAGGCTCAGAAGAGCCCACACACTCAGGTCTTAACCCCAGTGTGCAGAAAGGGTCAAAACGTGTTTTTCAGCAGAAATAAACATGTTTCTGCAAGTTTGGTCAACCCCATGTAAGTTATGGGGCAGTAACATCACACTTTTCAAAACGTGTTTTTCAGCCCGAAATAAACTCGTTTTTTCAGATAAATGAATCTCCTTGTAACAGCAAGGCTCAGAAGAGCCCACACACTCAGCTCTTAACCCCAGTGTGCAGAAAGGGTCAAAACGTGTTTTTCAGCAGAAATAAACATGTTTCTGCAAGTTTGGTCAACCCCATGTAAGTTATGGGCAGTAACATCACACTTTTCAAAACGTGTTTTTCAGCCCGAAATAAACGCGTTTTTTCAGACAACTGAATCTCCTTGTAACAGCAAGGATCAGAAGAGCCCACACACTCAGCCCTTAACCCCAGTGTGCAGAAAGGGTCAAAACGTGTTTTTCAGCAGAAATAAACATGTTTCTGCAAGTTTGGTCAAGCCCATGTAAGTTATGGGGCAGTAACATCACACTTTTCAAAACGTGTTTTTCAGCCCGAAATAAACGCGTTTTTTCAGACAGCTGAATCTACTTGTAACAGCAAGGCTCAGAAGTGCCCACACACTCAGCCCTTAACCCCAGTGTGCAGAAAGAGTCAAAACGTGTTTTTCAGCAGAAATAAACATGTTTCTGCAAGTTTGGTCAACCCCATGTAAGTTATGGGGCAGTAACATCACACTTTTCAAAACGTGTTTTTCAGCCCGAAATAAACGCGTTTTTTCAGACAACTGAATCTCCATGTAACAGCAAGGCTCAGAAGAGCCCACACACTCAGGTCTTAACCCCAGTGTGCAGAAAGGGTCAAAACGTGTTTTTCAGCAGAAATAAACATGTTTCTGCAAGTTTGGTCAACCCCATGTAAGTTATGGGGCAGTAACATCACACTTTTCAAAACGTGTTTTTCAGCCCGAAATAAACGCGTTTTTTCAGACAACTGAATCTCCTTGTAACAGCAAGGCTCAGAAGAGCCCACACACTCAGCTCTTAACCCCAGTGTGCAGAAAGGGTCAAAACGTGTTTTTCAGCAGAAATAAACATGTTTCTGCAAGTTTGGTCAACCCCATGTAAGTTATGGGGCAGTAACATCACACTTTTCAAAACGTGTTTTTCAGCCCGAAATAAACGCGTTTTTTCAGACAACTGAATCTCCTTGTAACAGCAAAGCTCAGAAGAGCCCACACACTCAGGTCTTAACCCCAGTGTGCAGAAAGGGTCAAAACGTGTTTTTCAGCAGAAATAAACATGTTTCTGCAAGTTTGGTCAACCCCATGTAAGTTATGGGCAGTAACATCACACTTTTCAAAACGTGTTTTTCAGCCCGAAATAAACGCGTTTTTTCAGACAGCTGAATCTACTAGTAACACCAAGGCTCAGAAGTGCCCACACACTCAGCCCTTAACCCCAGTGTGCAGAAAGGTTCAAAACCTGTTTTTCAGCAGAAATAAACATGTTTCTGCAAGTTTGGTCAACCCCATGTAAGTTATGGGGCAGTAACATCACACTTTTCAAGAGGTGTTTTTCAGCCCGAAATAAACGCGTTTTTTCAGACAAATGAATCTCCTTGTAACAGCAAAGCTCAGAAGAGCCCACACACTCAGCTCTTAACCCCAGTGTGCAGAAAGGGTCAAAACGTGTTTTTCAGCAGAAATAAACATGTTTCTGCAAGTTTGGTCAACCCCATGTAAGTTATGGGGCAGTAACATCACACTTTTCAAAAGGTGTTTTTCAGCCCGAAATAAACGCGTTTTTTCAGACAACTGAATCTCCTTGTAACAGCAAGGCTCAGAAGAGCCCACACACTCAGCTCTTAACCCCAGTGTGCAGAAAGGGTCAAAACGTGTTTTTCAGCAGAAATAAACATGTTTCTGCAAGTTTGGTCAACCCCATGTAAGTTATGGGGCAGTAACATCACACTTTTCAAAACGTGTTTTTCAGCCCGAAATAAACGCGTTTTTTCAGACAAATGAATCTCCTTGTAACAGCAAGGCTCAGAAGAGCCCACACACTCAGCTCTTAACCCCAGTGTGCAGAAAGGGTCAAAACGTGTTTTTCAGCAGAAATAAACATGTTTCTGCAAGTTTGGTCAACCCCATGTAAGTTATGGGCAGTAACATCACACTTTTCAAAACGTGTTTTTCAGCCCGAAATAAACGCGTTTTTTCAGACAACTGAATCTCCTTGTAACAGCAAGGATCAGAAGAGCCCACACACTCAGCTCTTAACCCCAGTGTGCAGAAAGGGTCAAAACGTGTTTTTCAGCAGAAATAAACATGTTTCTGCAAGTTTGGTCAACCCCATGTAAGTTATGGGGCAGTAACATCACACTTTCAAAACGTGTTTTTCAGCCCGATATAAACGCGTTTTTTCAGACAACTGAATCCCCATGTAACAGCAATGCTCAGAAGAGCCCACACACTCAGCTCTTAACCCCAGTGTGCAGAAAGGGTCAAAACGTGTTTTTCAGCAGAAATAAACATGTTTCTGCAAGTTTGGTCAAGCCCATGTAAGTTATGGGGCAGTAACATCACACTTTTCAAAACGTGTTTTTCAGCCCGAAATAAACGCGTTTTTTCAGACAGCTGAATCTACTTGTAACAGCAAGGCTCAGAAGTGCCCACACACTCAGCCCTTAACCCCAGTGTGCAGAAAGAGTCAAAACGTGTTTTTCAGCAGAAATAAACATGTTTCTGCAAGTTTGGTCAACCCCATGTAAGTTATGGGGCAGTAACATCACACTTTTCAAAATGTGTTTTTCAGCCCGAAATAAACGCGTTTTTTCAGACAACTGAATCTCCTTGTAACAGCAAGGCTCAGAAGAGCCCACACACTCAGCTCTTAACCCCAGTGTACAGAAAGTGTCAAAACGTGTTTTTCAGCAGAAATAAACATGTTTCTGCAAGTTTGGTCAACCCCATGTAAGTTATGGGGCAGTAACATCACACTTTTCAAAACGTGTTTTTCAGCCCGAAATAAACGCGTTTTTTCAGACAACTGAATCTACTAGTAACAGCAAGGCTCAGAAGTGCCCACACACTCAGCCCTTAACCCCAGTGTGCAGAAAGGGTCAAAACGTGTTTTTCAGCAGAAATAAACATGTTTCTGCAAGTTTGGTCAACCCCATGTAAGTTATGGGGCAGTAACATCACACTTTTCAAAACGTGTTTTTCAGCCCGAAATAAACGCGTTTTTTCAGACAACTGAATCTCCTTGTAACAGCAAAGCTCAGAAGAGCCCACACACTCAGGTCTTAACCCCAGTGTGCAGAAAGGGTAAAACGTGTTTTTCAGCAGAAATAAACATGTTTCTGCAAGTTTGGTCAACCCCATGTAAGTTATGGGGCAGTAACATCACACTTTTCAAAACGTGTTTTTCAGCCCGAAATAAACGCGTTTTTTCAGACAACTGAATCTCCTTGTAACAGCAAAGCTCAGAAGAGCCCACACACTCAGGTCTTAACCCCAGTGTGCAGAAAGGGTCAAAACGTGTTTTTCAGCAGAAATAAACATGTTTCTGCAAGTTTGGTCAACCCCATGTAAGTTATGGGGCAGTAACATCACACTTTTCAAAACGTGTTTTTCAGCCCGAAATAAACGCGTTTTTTCAGACAACTGAATCTCCTTGTAACAGCAAGGCTCAGAAGAGCCCACACTCTCAGCTCTTAACCCCAGTGTGCAGAAAGGGTCAAAACGTGTTTTTCAGCAGAAATAAACATGTTTCTGCAAGTTTGGTCAACCCCATGTAAGTTATGGGCAGTAACATCACACTTTTCAAAACGTGTTTTTCAGCCCGAAATAAACGCGTTTTTTCAGACAACTGAATCTCCTTGTAACAGCAAGGCTCAGAAGTGCCCACACACTCAGCTCTTAACCCCAGTGTGCAGAAAGGGTCAAAACGTGTTTTTCAGCAGAAATAAACATGTTTCTGCAAGTTTGGTCAACCCCATGTAAGTTATGGGGCAGTAACATCACACTTTTCAAAACGTGTTTTTCAGCCCGAAATAAACGCGTTTTTTCAGACAACTGAATCCCCATGTAACAGCAAGGCTCAGAAGAGCCCACACACTCAGGTCTTAACCCCAGTGTGCAGAAAGGGTCAAAACGTGTTTTTCAGCAGAAATAAACATGTTTCTGCAAGTTTGGTCAACCCCATGTAAGTTATGGGGCAGTAACATCACACTTTTCAAACGTGTTTTTCAGCCCGAAATAAACGCGTTTTTTCAGACAACTGAATCTCCTTGTAACAGCAAGGCTCAGAAGTGCCCACACACTCAGCTCTTAACCCCAGTGTGCAGAAAGGGTCAAAACGTGTTTTTCAGCAGAAATAAACATGTTTCTGCAAGTTTGGTCAACCCCATGTAAGTTATGGGGCAGTAACATCACACTTTTCAAAACGTGTTTTTCAGCCCGAAATAAACGCGTTTTTTCAGACAACTGAATCCCCATGTAACAGCAAGGCTCAGAAGAGCCCACACACTCAGGTCTTAACCCCAGTGTGCAGAAAGGGTCAAAACGTGTTTTTCAGCAGAAATAAACATGTTTCTGCAAGTTTGGTCAACCCCATGTAAGTTATGGGGCAGTAACATCACACTTTTCAAAACGTGTTTTTCAGCCCGAAATAAACGCGTTTTTTCAGACAACTGAATCTACTTGTAACAGCAAGGCTCAGAAGTGCCCACACACTCAGCCCTTAACTCCAGTGTGCAGAAAGGGTGAAAACGTGTTTTTCAGCAGAAATAAACATGTTTCTGCAAGTTTGGTCAACCCCATGTAAGTTATGGGGCAGTAACATCACACTTTTCAAAACGTGTTTTTCAGCCCGAAATAAACGCGTTTTTTCAGACAGCTGAATCTACTAGTAACACCAAGGCTCAGAAGTGCCCACACACTCAGCCCTTAACCCCAGTGTGCAGAAAGGTTCAAAACCTGTTTTTCAGCAGAAATAAACATGTTTCTGCAAGTTTGGTCAACCCCATGTAAGTTATGGGGCAGTAACATCACACTTTTCAAAAGGTGTTTTTCAGCCCGAAATAAACGCGTTTTTTCAGACAAATGAATCTCCTTGTAACAGCAAGGCTCAGAAGAGCCCACACACTCAGCTCTTAACCCCAGTGTGCAGAAAGGGTCAAAACGTGTTTTTCAGCAGAAATAAACATGTTTCTGCAAGTTTGGTCAACCCCATGTAAGTTATGGGGCAGTAACATCACACTTTTCAAAACGTGTTTTTCAGCCCGAAATAAACGCGTTTTTTCAGACAACTGAATCTCCTTGTAACAGCAAGGCTCAGAAGAGCCCACACTCTCAGCTCTTAACCCCAGTGTGCAGAAAGGGTCAAAACGTGTTTTTCAGCAGACATAAACATGTTTCTGCAAGTTTGGTCAACCCCATGTAAGTTATGGGGCAGTAACATCACACTTTTCAAAACGTGTTTTTCAGCCCGAAATAAACGCGTTTTTTCAGACAACTGAATCTCCTTGTAACAGCAAGGCTCAGAAGTGCCCACACACTCAGCTCTTAACCCCAGTGTGCAGAAAGGGTCAAAACGTGTTTTTCAGCAGAAATAAACATGTTTCTGCAAGTTTGGTCAACCCCATGTAAGTTATGGGGCAGTAACATCACACTTTTCAAAACGTGTTTTTCAGCCCGAAATAAACGCGTTTTTTCAGACAACTGAATCCCCATGTAACAGCAAGGCTCAGAAGAGCCCACACACTCAGGTCTTAACCCCAGTGTGCAGAAAGGGTCAAAACGTGTTTTTCAGCAGAAATAAACATGTTTCTGCAAGTTTGGTCAACCCCATGTAAGTTATGGGGCAGTAACATCACACTTTTCAAAACGTGTTTTTCAGCCCGAAATAAACGCGTTTTTTCAGACAACTGAATCTACTTGTAACAGCAAGGCTCAGAAGTGCCCACACACTCAGCCCTTAACTCCAGTGTGCAGAAAGGGTGAAAACGTGTTTTTCAGCAGAAATAAACATGTTTCTGCAAGTTTGGTCAACCCCATGTAAGTTATGGGGCAGTAACATCACACTTTTCAAAACGTGTTTTTCAGCCCGAAATAAACGCGTTTTTTCAGACAACTGAATCTACTTGTAACAGCAAGGCTCAGAAGTGCCCACACACTCAGCCCTTAACTCCAGTGTGCAGAAAGGGTCAAAACGTGTTTTTCAGCAGAAATAAACATGTTTCTGCAAGTTTGGTCAACCCCATGTAAGTTATGGGGCAGTAACATCACACTTTTCAAAACGTGTTTTTCAGCCCGAAATAAACGCGTTTTTTCAGACAACTGAATCTCCTTGTAACAGCAAAGCTCAGAAGAGCCCACACACTCAGGTCTTAACCCCAGTGTGCAGAAAGGGTAAAACGTGTTTTTCAGCAGAAATAAACATGTTTCTGCAAGTTTGGTCAACCCCATGTAAGTTATGGGGCAGTAACATCACACTTTTCAAAACGTGTTTTTCAGCCCGAAATAAACGCGTTTTTTCAGACAACTGAATCCCCATGTAACAGCAAGGCTCAGAAGAGCCCACACACTCAGGTCTTAACCCCAGTGTGCAGAAAGGGTCAAAAACGTGTTTTCAGCAGAAATAAACATGTTTCTGCAAGTTTGGTCAACCCCATGTAAGTTATGGGGCAGTAACATCACACTTTTCAAAACGTGTTTTTCAGCCCGAAATAAACGCGTTTTTTCAGACAACTGAATCTCCTTGTAACAGCAAAGCTCAGAAGAGCCCACACACTCAGGTCTTAACCCCAGTGTGCAGAAAGGGTCAAAACGTGTTTTTCAGCAGAAATAAACATGTTTCTGCAAGTTTGGTCAACCCCATGTAAGTTATGGGGCAGTAACATCACACTTTTCAAAACGTGTTTTTCAGCCCGAAATAAACGCGTTTTTTCAGACAACTGAATCTCCTTGTAACAGCAAGGCTCAGAAGAGCCCACACTCTCAGCTCTTAACCCCAGTGTGCAGAAAGGGTCAAAACGTGTTTTTCAGCAGAAATAAACATGTTTCTGCAAGTTTGGTCAACCCCATGTAAGTTATGGGGCAGTAACATCACACTTTTCAAAACGTGTTTTTCAGCCCGAAATAAACGCGTTTTTTCAGACAACTGAATCTCCATGTAACAGCAAGGCTCAGAAGAGCCCACACACTCAGGTCTTAACCCCAGTGTGCAGAAAGGGTCAAAACGTGTTTTTCAGCAGAAATAAACATGTTTCTGCAAGTTTGGTCAACCCCATGTAAGTTATGGGGCAGTAACATCACACTTTTCAAAACGTGTTTTTCAGCCCGAAATAAACTCGTTTTTTCAGATAAATGAATCTCCTTGTAACAGCAAGGCTCAGAAGAGCCCACACACTCAGCTCTTAACCCCAGTGTGCAGAAAGGGTCAAAACGTGTTTTTCAGCAGAAATAAACATGTTTCTGCAAGTTTGGTCAACCCCATGTAAGTTATGGGCAGTAACATCACACTTTTCAAAACGTGTTTTTCAGCCCGAAATAAACGCGTTTTTTCAGACAACTGAATCTCCTTGTAACAGCAAGGATCAGAAGAGCCCACACACTCAGCTCTTAACCCCAGTGTGCAGAAAGGGTCAAAACGTGTTTTTCAGCAGAAATAAACATGTTTCTGCAAGTTTGGTCAAGCCCATGTAAGTTATGGGGCAGTAACATCACACTTTTCAAAACGTGTTTTTCAGCCCGAAATAAACGCGTTTTTTCAGACAGCTGAATCTACTTGTAACAGCAAGGCTCAGAAGTGCCCACACACTCAGCCCTTAACCCCAGTGTGCAGAAAGAGTCAAAACGTGTTTTTCAGCAGAAATAAACATGTTTCTGCAAGTTTGGTCAACCCCATGTAAGTTATGGGGCAGTAACATCACACTTTTCAAAACGTGTTTTTCAGCCCGAAATAAACGCGTTTTTTCAGACAACTGAATCTCCATGTAACAGCAAGGCTCAGAAGAGCCCACACACTCAGGTCTTAACCCCAGTGTGCAGAAAGGGTCAAAACGTGTTTTTCAGCAGAAATAAACATGTTTCTGCAAGTTTGGTCAACCCCATGTAAGTTATGGGGCAGTAACATCACACTTTTCAAAACGTGTTTTTCAGCCCGAAATAAACTCGTTTTTTCAGATAAATGAATCTCCTTGTAACAGCAAGGCTCAGAAGAGCCCACACACTCAGCTCTTAACCCCAGTGTGCAGAAAGGGTCAAAACGTGTTTTTCAGCAGAAATAAACATGTTTCTGCAAGTTTGGTCAACCCCATGTAAGTTATGGGCAGTAACATCACACTTTTCAAAACGTGTTTTTCAGCCCGAAATAAACGCGTTTTTTCAGACAACTGAATCTCCTTGTAACAGCAAGGATCAGAAGAGCCCACACACTCAGCTCTTAACCCCAGTGTGCAGAAAGGGTCAAAACGTGTTTTTCAGCAGAAATAAACATGTTTCTGCAAGTTTGGTCAAGCCCATGTAAGTTATGGGGCAGTAACATCACACTTTTCAAAACGTGTTTTTCAGCCCGAAATAAACGCGTTTTTTCAGACAGCTGAATCTACTTGTAACAGCAAGGCTCAGAAGTGCCCACACACTCAGCCCTTAACCCCAGTGTGCAGAAAGAGT
>NW_027168296.1:0-45225 GCF_040954835.1 Lepisosteus oculatus
TAACATCACATTTTTCAAAACGTGTTTTTCAGCCCGAAATAAGCGCGTTTTTTCAGACACCTGAATTTCCTTGTAACAGCAAGGCTCAGAAGAGCCCACACACTCAGCCCTTAACCCCAGTGTACAGAAAGTGTCAAAACGTGTTTTTCAGCAGAAATAAACATGTTTCTGCAAGTTTGGTCAACCCCATGTAAGTTATGGGGCAGTAACATCACACTTTTGAAAACGTGTTTTTCAGCCCGAAATAAGCGCGTTTTTTCAGACAACTGAATCTCCTTGTAACAGCAAGGCTCAGAAGAGCCCACACACTCAGCCCTTAACCCCAGTGTACAGAAAGTGTCAAAACGTGTTTTTCAGCAGAAATAAACATGTTTCTGCAAGTTTGGTCAACCCCATGTAAGTTATGGGGCAGTAACATCACACTTTTGAAAACGTGTTTTTCAGCCCGAAATAAACGCGTTTTTCAGACAACTGAATCTCCTTGTAACAGCAAGGCTCAGAAGAGCCCACACACTCAGCCCTTAACCCCAGTGTACAGAAAGTGTCAAAACGTGTTTTTCAGCAGAAATAAACATGTTTCTGCAAGTTTGGTCAACCCCATGTAAGTTATGGGGCAGTAACATCACACTTTTGAAAACGTGTTTTTCAGCCCGAAATAAGCGCGTTTTTTCAGACAACTGAATCTCCTTGTAACAGCAAGGCTCAGAAGAGCCCACACACTCAGCCCTTAACCCCAGTGTGCAGAAAGTGTCAAAACGTGTTTTTCAGCAGAAATAAACATGTTTCTGCAAGTTTGGTCAACCCCATGTAAGTTATGGGGCAGTAACATCACATTTTTCAAAACGTGTTTTTCAGCCCGAAATAAGCGCGTTTTTTCAGACACCTGAATTTCCTTGTAACAGCAAGGCTCAGAAGAGCCCACACACTCAGCCCTTAACCCCAGTGTGCAGAAAGTGTCAAAACGTGTTTTTCAGCAGAAATAAACATGTTTCTGCAAGTTTGGTCAACCCCATGTAAGTTATGGGGCAGTAACATCACATTTTTCAAAACGTGTTTTTCAGCCCGAAATAAGCGCGTTTTTTCAGACACCTGAATTTCCTTGTAACAGCAAGGCTCAGAAGAGCCCACACACTCAGCCCTTAACCCCAGTGTGCAGAAAGTGTCAAAACGTGTTTTTCAGCAGAAATAAACATGTTTCTGCAAGTTTGGTCAACCCCATGTAAGTTATGGGGCAGTAACATCACACTTTTGAAAACGTGTTTTTCAGCCCGAAATAAGCGCGTTTTTTCAGACAACTGAATCTCCTTGTAACAGCAAGGCTCAGAAGAGCCCACACACTCAGCCCTTAACCCCAGTGTACAGAAAGTGTCAAAACGTGTTTTTCAGCAGAAATAAACATGTTTCTGCAAGTTTGGTCAACCCCATGTAAGTTATGGGGCAGTAACATCACACTTTTGAAAACGTGTTTTTCAGCCCGAAATAAGCGCGTTTTTTCAGACAACTGAATCTCCTTGTAACAGCAAGGCTCAGAAGAGCCCACACACTCAGCCCTTAACCCCAGTGTGCAGAAAGTGTCAAAACGTGTTTTTCAGCAGAAATAAACATGTTTCTGCAAGTTTGGTCAACCCCATGTAAGTTATGGGGCAGTAACATCACATTTTTCAAAACGTGTTTTTCAGCCCGAAATAAGCGCGTTTTTTCAGACACCTGAATTTCCTTGTAACAGCAAGGCTCAGAAGAGCCCACACACTCAGCCCTTAACCCCAGTGTACAGAAAGTGTCAAAACGTGTTTTTCAGCAGAAATAAACATGTTTCTGCAAGTTTGGTCAACCCCATGTAAGTTATGGGGCAGTAACATCACACTTTTGAAAACGTGTTTTTCAGCCCGAAATAAACGCGTTTTTTCAGACAACTGAATCTCCTTGTAACAGCAAGGCTCAGAAGAGCCCACACACTCAGCCCTTAACCCCAGTGTACAGAAAGTGTCAAAACGTGTTTTTCAGCAGAAATAAACATGTTTCTGCAAGTTTGGTCAACCCCATGTAAGTTATGGGGCAGTAACATCACACTTTTGAAAACGTGTTTTTCAGCCCGAAATAAACGCGTTTTTTCAGACAACTGAATCTCCTTGTAACAGCAAGGCTCAGAAGAGCCCACACACTCAGCCCTTAACCCCAGTGTACAGAAAGTGTCAAAACGTGTTTTTCAGCAGAAATAAACATGTTTCTGCAAGTTTGGTCAACCCCATGTAAGTTATGGGGCAGTAACATCACACTTTTGAAAACGTGTTTTTCAGCCCGAAATAAACGCGTTTTTTCAGACAACTGAATCTCCTTGTAACAGCAAGGCTTAGAAGAGCCCACACACTCAGCCCTTAACCCCAGTGTGCAGAAAGTGTCAAAACGTGTTTTTCAGCAGAAATAAACATGTTTCTGCAAGTTTGGTCAACCCCATGTAAGTTATGGGGCAGTAACATCACACGTTTCAAAATGTGTTTTTCAGCCCGAAATAAGCGCGTTTTTTCAGACAAATGAATCTCCTTGTAACAGCAAGGCTCAGAAGAGCCCACACACTCAGCCCTTAACCCCAGTGTGCAGAAAGTGTCAAAACGTGTTTTTCAGCAGAAATAAACATGTTTCTGCAAGTTTGGTCAACCCCATGTAAGTTATGGGGCAGTAACATCACACGTTTCAAAACGTGTTTTTCAGCCCGAAATAAGCGCGTTTTTTCAGACACCTGAATTTCCTTGTAACAGCAAGGCTCAGAAGAGCCCACACACTCAGCCCTTAACCCCAGTGTACAGAAAGTGTCAAAACGTGTTTTTCAGCAGAAATAAACATGTTTCTGCAAGTTTGGTCAACCCCATGTAAGTTATGGGGCAGTAACATCACACTTTTGAAAACGTGTTTTTCAGCCCGAAATAAGCGCGTTTTTTCAGACAACTGAATCTCCTTGTAACAGCAAGGCTCAGAAGAGCCCACACACTCAGCCCTTAACCCCAGTGTACAGAAAGTGTCAAAACGTGTTTTTCAGCAGAAATAAACATGTTTCTGCAAGTTTGGTCAACCCCATGTAAGTTATGGGGCAGTAACATCACACTTTTGAAAACGTGTTTTTCAGCCCGAAATAAGCGCGTTTTTTCAGACAACTGAATCTCCTTGTAACAGCAAGGCTCAGAAGAGCCCACACACTCAGCCCTTAACCCCAGTGTGCAGAAAGTGTCAAAACGTGTTTTTCAGCAGAAATAAACATGTTTCTGCAAGT
The DNA here is from genome assembly GCF_040954835.1 of Lepisosteus oculatus. NCBI lineage: Eukaryota > Metazoa > Chordata > Actinopteri > Semionotiformes > Lepisosteidae > Lepisosteus > Lepisosteus oculatus. The sequence continues at coordinate 3,266 of NW_027168296.1, forward strand.
TTGGTCAACCCCATGTAAGTTATGGGGCAGTAACATCACACTTTTGAAAACGTGTTTTTCAGCCCGAAATAAGCACGTTTTTTCAGACAACTGAATCTCCTTGTAACAGCAAGGCTCAGAAGAGCCCACACACTCAGCCCTTAACCCCAGTGTACAGAAAGTGTCAAAACGTGTTTTTCAGCAGAAATAAACATGTTTCTGCAAGTTTGGTCAACCCCATGTAAGTTATGGGGCAGTAACATCACACTTTTGAAAACGTGTTTTTCAGCCCGAAATAAGCGCGTTTTTTCAGACAACTGAATCTCCTTGTAACAGCAAGGCTCAGAAGAGCCCACACACTCAGCCCTTAACCCCAGTGTACAGAAAGTGTCAAAACGTGTTTTTCAGCAGAAATAAACATGTTTCTGCAAGTTTGGTCAACCCCATGTAAGTTATGGGGCAGTAACATCACACGTTTCAAAACGTGTTTTTCAGCCCGAAATAAGCGCGTTTTTTCAGACAACTGAATCTCCTTGTAACAGCAAGGCTCAGAAGAGCCCACACACTCAGCCCTTAACCCCAGTGTGCAGAAAGTGTCAAAACGTGTTTTTCAGCAGAAATAAACATGTTTCTGCAAGTTTGGTCAACCCCATGTAAGTTATGGGGCAGTAACATCACATTTTTCAAAACGTGTTTTTCAGCCCGAAATAAGCGCGTTTTTTCAGACACCTGAATTTCCTTGTAACAGCAAGGCTCAGAAGAGCCCACACACTCAGCCCTTAACCCCAGTGTACAGAAAGTGTCAAAACGTGTTTTTCAGCAGAAATAAACATGTTTCTGCAAGTTTGGTCAACCCCATGTAAGTTATGGGGCAGTAACATCACACTTTTGAAAACGTGTTTTTCAGCCCGAAATAAGCGCGTTTTTTCAGACAACTGAATCTCCTTGTAACAGCAAGGCTCAGAAGAGCCCACACACTCAGCCCTTAACCCCAGTGTACAGAAAGTGTCAAAACGTGTTTTTCAGCAGAAATAAACATGTTTCTGCAAGTTTGGTCAACCCCATGTAAGTTATGGGGCAGTAACATCACACTTTTGAAAACGTGTTTTTCAGCCCGAAATAAACGCGTTTTTTCAGACAACTGAATCTCCTTGTAACAGCAAGGCTCAGAAGAGCCCACACACTCAGCCCTTAACCCCAGTGTACAGAAAGTGTCAAAACGTGTTTTTCAGCAGAAATAAACATGTTTCTGCAAGTTTGGTCAACCCCATGTAAGTTATGGGGCAGTAACATCACACTTTTGAAAACGTGTTTTTCAGCCCGAAATAAGCGCGTTTTTTCAGACAACTGAATCTCCTTGTAACAGCAAGGCTCAGAAGAGCCCACACACTCAGCCCTTAACCCCAGTGTGCAGAAAGTGTCAAAACGTGTTTTTCAGCAGAAATAAACATGTTTCTGCAAGTTTGGTCAACCCCATGTAAGTTATGGGGCAGTAACATCACATTTTTCAAAACGTGTTTTTCAGCCCGAAATAAGCGCGTTTTTTCAGACACCTGAATTTCCTTGTAACAGCAAGGCTCAGAAGAGCCCACACACTCAGCCCTTAACCCCAGTGTGCAGAAAGTGTCAAAACGTGTTTTTCAGCAGAAATAAACATGTTTCTGCAAGTTTGGTCAACCCCATGTAAGTTATGGGGCAGTAACATCACATTTTTCAAAACGTGTTTTTCAGCCCGAAATAAGCGCGTTTTTTCAGACACCTGAATTTCCTTGTAACAGCAAGGCTCAGAAGAGCCCACACACTCAGCCCTTAACCCCAGTGTACAGAAAGTGTCAAAACGTGTTTTTCAGCAGAAATAAACATGTTTCTGCAAGTTGGTCAACCCCATGTAAGTTATGGGGCAGTAACATCACACTTTTGAAAACGTGTTTTTCAGCCCGAAATAAGCGCGTTTTTTCAGACAACTGAATCTCCTTGTAACAGCAAGGCTCAGAAGAGCCCACACACTCAGCCCTTAACCCCAGTGTACAGAAAGTGTCAAAACGTGTTTTTCAGCAGAAATAAACATGTTTCTGCAAGTTTGGTCAACCCCATGTAAGTTATGGGGCAGTAACATCACACTTTTGAAAACGTGTTTTTCAGCCCGAAATAAGCGCGTTTTTTCAGACAACTGAATCTCCTTGTAACAGCAAGGCTCAGAAGAGCCCACACACTCAGCCCTTAACCCCAGTGTGCAGAAAGTGTCAAAACGTGTTTTTCAGCAGAAATAAACATGTTTCTGCAAGTTTGGTCAACCCCATGTAAGTTATGGGGCAGTAACATCACATTTTTCAAAACGTGTTTTTCAGCCCGAAATAAGCGCGTTTTTTCAGACACCTGAATTTCCTTGTAACAGCAAGGCTCAGAAGAGCCCACACACTCAGCCCTTAACCCCAGTGTACAGAAAGTGTCAAAACGTGTTTTTCAGCAGAAATAAACATGTTTCTGCAAGTTTGGTCAACCCCATGTAAGTTATGGGGCAGTAACATCACACTTTTGAAAACGTGTTTTTCAGCCCGAAATAAACGCGTTTTTTCAGACAACTGAATCTCCTTGTAACAGCAAGGCTCAGAAGAGCCCACACACTCAGCCCTTAACCCCAGTGTACAGAAAGTGTCAAAACGTGTTTTTCAGCAGAAATAAACATGTTTCTGCAAGTTTGGTCAACCCCATGTAAGTTATGGGGCAGTAACATCACACTTTTGAAAACGTGTTTTTCAGCCCGAAATAAACGCGTTTTTTCAGACAACTGAATCTCCTTGTAACAGCAAGGCTCAGAAGAGCCCACACACTCAGCCCTTAACCCCAGTGTACAGAAAGTGTCAAAACGTGTTTTTCAGCAGAAATAAACATGTTTCTGCAAGTTTGGTCAACCCCATGTAAGTTATGGGGCAGTAACATCACACTTTTGAAAACGTGTTTTTCAGCCCGAAATAAACGCGTTTTTTCAGACAACTGAATCTCCTTGTAACAGCAAGGCTTAGAAGAGCCCACACACTCAGCCCTTAACCCCAGTGTGCAGAAAGTGTCAAAACGTGTTTTTCAGCAGAAATAAACATGTTTCTGCAAGTTTGGTCAACCCCATGTAAGTTATGGGGCAGTAACATCACACGTTTCAAAATGTGTTTTTCAGCCCGAAATAAGCGCGTTTTTTCAGACAAATGAATCTCCTTGTAACAGCAAGGCTCAGAAGAGCCCACACACTCAGCCCTTAACCCCAGTGTGCAGAAAGTGTCAAAACGTGTTTTTCAGCAGAAATAAACATGTTTCTGCAAGTTTGGTCAACCCCATGTAAGTTATGGGGCAGTAACATCACACGTTTCAAAACGTGTTTTTCAGCCCGAAATAAGCGCGTTTTTTCAGACACCTGAATTTCCTTGTAACAGCAAGGCTCAGAAGAGCCCACACACTCAGCCCTTAACCCCAGTGTGCAGAAAGTGTCAAAACGTGTTTTTCAGCAGAAATAAACATGTTTCTGCAAGTTTGGTCAACCCCATGTAAGTTATGGGGCAGTAACATCACACTTTTGAAAACGTGTTTTTCAGCCCGAAATAAGCACGTTTTTTCAGACAACTGAATCTCCTTGTAACAGCAAGGCTCAGAAGAGCCCACACACTCAGCCCTTAACCCCAGTGTACAGAAAGTGTCAAAACGTGTTTTTCAGCAGAAATAAACATGTTTCTGCAAGTTTGGTCAACCCCATGTAAGTTATGGGGCAGTAACATCACACTTTTGAAAACGTGTTTTTCAGCCCGAAATAAGCGCGTTTTTTCAGACAACTGAATCTCCTTGTAACAGCAAGGCTCAGAAGAGCCCACACACTCAGCCCTTAACCCCAGTGTACAGAAAGTGTCAAAACGTGTTTTTCAGCAGAAATAAACATGTTTCTGCAAGTTTGGTCAACCCCATGTAAGTTATGGGGCAGTAACATCACACTTTTGAAAACGTGTTTTTCAGCCCGAAATAAGCGCGTTTTTTCAGACAACTGAATCTCCTTGTAACAGCAAGGCTCAGAAGAGCCCACACACTCAGCCCTTAACCCCAGTGTGCAGAAAGTGTCAAAACGTGTTTTTCAGCAGAAATAAACATGTTTCTGCAAGTTTGGTCAACCCCATGTAAGTTATGGGGCAGTAACATCACACTTTTGAAAACGTGTTTTTCAGCCCGAAATAAGCACGTTTTTTCAGACAACTGAATCTCCTTGTAACAGCAAGGCTCAGAAGAGCCCACACACTCAGCCCTTAACCCCAGTGTACAGAAAGTGTCAAAACGTGTTTTTCAGCAGAAATAAACATGTTTCTGCAAGTTTGGTCAACCCCATGTAAGTTATGGGGCAGTAACATCACACTTTTGAAAACGTGTTTTTCAGCCCGAAATAAGCGCGTTTTTTCAGACAACTGAATCTCCTTGTAACAGCAAGGCTCAGAAGAGCCCACACACTCAGCCCTTAACCCCAGTGTACAGAAAGTGTCAAAACGTGTTTTTCAGCAGAAATAAACATGTTTCTGCAAGTTTGGTCAACCCCATGTAAGTTATGGGGCAGTAACATCACACTTTTGAAAACGTGTTTTTCAGCCCGAAATAAGCGCGTTTTTTCAGACAACTGAATCTCCTTGTAACAGCAAGGCTCAGAAGAGCCCACACACTCAGCCCTTAACCCCAGTGTGCAGAAAGTGTCAAAACGTGTTTTTCAGCAGAAATAAACATGTTTCTGCAAGTTTGGTCAACCCCATGTAAGTTATGGGGCAGTAACATCACATTTTTCAAAACGTGTTTTTCAGCCCGAAATAAGCGCGTTTTTTCAGACACCTGAATTTCCTTGTAACAGCAAGGCTCAGAAGAGCCCACACACTCAGCCCTTAACCCCAGTGTACAGAAAGTGTCAAAACGTGTTTTTCAGCAGAAATAAACATGTTTCTGCAAGTTTGGTCAACCCCATGTAAGTTATGGGGCAGTAACATCACACTTTTGAAAACGTGTTTTTCAGCCCGAAATAAGCGCGTTTTTTCAGACAACTGAATCTCCTTGTAACAGCAAGGCTCAGAAGAGCCCACACACTCAGCCCTTAACCCCAGTGTACAGAAAGTGTCAAAACGTGTTTTTCAGCAGAAATAAACATGTTTCTGCAAGTTTGGTCAACCCCATGTAAGTTATGGGGCAGTAACATCACACTTTTGAAAACGTGTTTTTCAGCCCGAAATAAGCGCGTTTTTTCAGACACCTGAATTTCCTTGTAACAGCAAGGCTCAGAAGAGCCCACACACTCAGCCCTTAACCCCAGTGTACAGAAAGTGTCAAAACGTGTTTTTCAGCAGAAATAAACATGTTTCTGCAAGTTTGTTCAACCCCATGTAAGTTATGGGGCAGTAACATCACACTTTTGAAAACGTGTTTTTCAGCCCGAAATAAGCGCGTTTTTTCAGACAACTGAATCTCCTTGTAACAGCAAGGCTCAGAAGAGCCCACACACTCAGCCCTTAACCCCAGTGTGCAGAAAGTGTCAAAACGTGTTTTTCAGCAGAAATAAACATGTTTCTGCAAGTTTGGTCAACCCCATGTAAGTTATGGGGCAGTAACATCACATTTTTCAAAACGTGTTTTTCAGCCCGAAATAAGCGCGTTTTTTCAGACACCTGAATTTCCTTGTAACAGCAAGGCTCAGAAGAGCCCACACACTCAGCCCTTAACCCCAGTGTACAGAAAGTGTCAAAACGTGTTTTTCAGCAGAAATAAACATGTTTCTGCAAGTTTGGTCAACCCCATGTAAGTTATGGGGCAGTAACATCACACTTTTGAAAACGTGTTTTTCAGCCCGAAATAAGCGCGTTTTTTCAGACAACTGAATCTCCTTGTAACAGCAAGGCTCAGAAGAGCCCACACACTCAGCCCTTAACCCCAGTGTACAGAAAGTGTCAAAACGTGTTTTTCAGCAGAAATAAACATGTTTCTGCAAGTTTGGTCAACCCCATGTAAGTTATGGGGCAGTAACATCACACTTTTGAAAACGTGTTTTTCAGCCCGAAATAAACGCGTTTTTTCAGACAACTGAATCTCCTTGTAACAGCAAGGCTCAGAAGAGCCCACACACTCAGCCCTTAACCCCAGTGTACAGAAAGTGTCAAAACGTGTTTTTCAGCAGAAATAAACATGTTTCTGCAAGTTTGGTCAACCCCATGTAAGTTATGGGGCAGTAACATCACACTTTTGAAAACGTGTTTTTCAGCCCGAAATAAGCGCGTTTTTTCAGACAACTGAATCTCCTTGTAACAGCAAGGCTCAGAAGAGCCCACACACTCAGCCCTTAACCCCAGTGTGCAGAAAGTGTCAAAACGTGTTTTTCAGCAGAAATAAACATGTTTCTGCAAGTTTGGTCAACCCCATGTAAGTTATGGGGCAGTAACATCACATTTTTCAAAACGTGTTTTTCAGCCCGAAATAAGCGCGTTTTTTCAGACACCTGAATTTCCTTGTAACAGCAAGGCTCAGAAGAGCCCACACACTCAGCCCTTAACCCCAGTGTGCAGAAAGTGTCAAAACGTGTTTTTCAGCAGAAATAAACATGTTTCTGCAAGTTTGGTCAACCCCATGTAAGTTATGGGGCAGTAACATCACATTTTTCAAAACGTGTTTTTCAGCCCGAAATAAGCGCGTTTTTTCAGACACCTGAATTTCCTTGTAACAGCAAGGCTCAGAAGAGCCCACACACTCAGCCCTTAACCCCAGTGTGCAGAAAGTGTCAAAACGTGTTTTTCAGCAGAAATAAACATGTTTCTGCAAGTTTGGTCAACCCCATGTAAGTTATGGGGCAGTAACATCACACTTTTGAAAACGTGTTTTTCAGCCCGAAATAAGCGCGTTTTTTCAGACAACTGAATCTCCTTGTAACAGCAAGGCTCAGAAGAGCCCACACACTCAGCCCTTAACCCCAGTGTACAGAAAGTGTCAAAACGTGTTTTTCAGCAGAAATAAACATGTTTCTGCAAGTTTGGTCAACCCCATGTAAGTTATGGGGCAGTAACATCACACTTTTGAAAACGTGTTTTTCAGCCCGAAATAAGCGCGTTTTTTCAGACAACTGAATCTCCTTGTAACAGCAAGGCTCAGAAGAGCCCACACACTCAGCCCTTAACCCCAGTGTGCAGAAAGTGTCAAAACGTGTTTTTCAGCAGAAATAAACATGTTTCTGCAAGTTTGGTCAACCCCATGTAAGTTATGGGGCAGTAACATCACATTTTTCAAAACGTGTTTTTCAGCCCGAAATAAGCGCGTTTTTTCAGACACCTGAATTTCCTTGTAACAGCAAGGCTCAGAAGAGCCCACACACTCAGCCCTTAACCCCAGTGTACAGAAAGTGTCAAAACGTGTTTTTCAGCAGAAATAAACATGTTTCTGCAAGTTTGGTCAACCCCATGTAAGTTATGGGGCAGTAACATCACACTTTTGAAACGTGTTTTCAGCCCGAAATAAACGCGTTTTTTCAGACAACTGAATCTCCTTGTAACAGCAAGGCTCAGAAGAGCCCACACACTCAGCCCTTAACCCCAGTGTACAGAAAGTGTCAAAACGTGTTTTTCAGCAGAAATAAACATGTTTCTGCAAGTTTGGTCAACCCCATGTAAGTTATGGGGCAGTAACATCACACTTTTGAAAACGTGTTTTTCAGCCCGAAATAAACGCGTTTTTTCAGACAACTGAATCTCCTTGTAACAGCAAGGCTCAGAAGAGCCCACACACTCAGCCCTTAACCCCAGTGTACAGAAAGTGTCAAAACGTGTTTTTCAGCAGAAAATAAACATGTTTCTGCAAGTTTGGTCAACCCCATGTAAGTTATGGGGCAGTAACATCACACTTTTGAAAACGTGTTTTTCAGCCCGAAATAAACGCGTTTTTCAGACAACTGAATCTCCTTGTAACAGCAAGGCTTAGAAGAGCCCACACACTCAGCCCTTAACCCCAGTGTGCAGAAAGTGTCAAAACGTGTTTTTCAGCAGAAATAAACATGTTTCTGCAAGTTTGGTCAACCCCATGTAAGTTATGGGGCAGTAACATCACACGTTTCAAAATGTGTTTTTCAGCCCGAAATAAGCGCGTTTTTTCAGACAAATGAATCTCCTTGTAACAGCAAGGCTCAGAAGCCCCACACACTCAGCCCTTAACCCCAGTGTGCAGAAAGTGTCAAAACGTGTTTTTCAGCAGAAATAAACATGTTTCTGCAAGTTTGGTCAACCCCATGTAAGTTATGGGGGCAGTAACATCACACGTTTTCAAAACGTGTTTTTCAGCCCGAAATAAGCGCGTTTTTTCAGACACCTGAATTTCCTTGTAACAGCAAGGCTCAGAAGAGCCCACACACTCAGCCCTTAACCCCAGTGTACAGAAAGTGTCAAAACGTGTTTTTCAGCAGAAATAAACATGTTTCTGCAAGTTTGGTCAACCCCATGTAAGTTATGGGGCAGTAACATCACACTTTTGAAAACGTGTTTTCAGCCCGAAATAAGCGCGTTTTTTCAGACAACTGAATCTCCTTGTAACAGCAAGGCTCAGAAGAGCCCACACACTCAGCCCTTAACCCCAGTGTACAGAAAGTGTCAAAACGTGTTTTCAGCAGAATAAACATGTTTCTGCAAGTTTGGTCAACCCCATGTAAGTTATGGGGCAGTAACATCACACTTTTGAAAAACGTGTTTTTCAGCCCGAAATAAGCGCGTTTTTTTCAGACAACTGAATCTCCTTGTAACAGCAAGGCTCAGAAGAGCCCACACACTCAGCCCTTAACCCCAGTGTGCAGAAAGTGTCAAAAACGTGTTTTTCAGCAGAAATAAACATGTTTCTGCAAGTTTGGTCAACCCCATGTAAGTTATGGGGCAGTAACATCACACTTTTGAAAACGTGTTTTTCAGCCCGAAATAAGCACGTTTTTTTCAGACACTGAATCTCCTGTAACAGCAAGGCTCAGAAGAGCCCACACACTCAGCCCTTAACCCCAGTGTACAGAAAGTGTCAAAACGTGTTTTCAGCAGAAATAAACATGTTTCTGCAAGTTTGGTCAACCCCATGTAAGTTATGGGGCAGTAACATCACACTTTTTGAAAACGTGTTTTCAGCCCGAAATAAGCGCGTTTTTTCAGACAACTGAATCTCCTTGTAACAGCAAGGCTCAGAAGAAGCCCACAACACTCAGCCCTTAACCCCAGTGTACAGAAAGTGTCAAAAACGTGTTTTCAGCAGAAAATAAACATGTTTCTGCAAGTTTTGGTCAACCCCATGTAAGTATGGGGCAGTAACATCACACTTTTTGAAAACGTGTTTTTCAGCCCGAAATAAGCGCGTTTTTTCAGACAACTGAATCTCCTTGTAACAGCAAGGCTCAGAAGAGCCCACACACTCAGCCCTTAACCCCAGTGTGCAGAAAGTGTCAAAACGTGTTTTTCAGCAGAAATAAACATGTTTCTGCAAGTTTGGTCAACCCCCATGTAAGTTATGGGCAGTAACATCACACTTTGAAACGTGTTTTTCAGCCCGAAATAAGCACGTTTTTTCAGACAACTGAATCTCCTTGTAACAGCAAGGCTCAGAAGAGCCCACACACTCAGCCCTTAACCCCAGTGTACAGAAAGTGTCAAACGTGTTTTCAGCAGAAATAAACATGTTTCTGCAAGTTTGGTCAACCCCATGTAAGTTATGGGGCAGTAACATCACACTTTTGAAAAACGTGTTTTTCAGCCCGAAATAAGCGCGTTTTTTCAGACAACTGAATCTCCTTGTAACAGCAAGGCTCAGAAGAGCCCACACACTCAGCCTTAACCCCAGTGTACAGAAAGTGTCAAAACGTGTTTTTCAGCAGAAATAAACATGTTCTGCAAGTTTGGTCAACCCCATGTAAGTTATGGGGCAGTAACATCACACTTTTGAAAAACGTGTTTTTCAGCCCGAAATAAGCGCGTTTTTCAGACAACTGAATCTCCTTGTAACAGCAAGGCTCAGAAGAGCCCCACACACTCAGCCCTTAACCCCAGTGTGCAGAAAGTGTCAAAACGTGTTTTTCAGCAGAAATAAACATGTTTCTGCAAGTTTGGTCAACCCCATGTAAGTTATGGGGCAGTAACATCACATTTTTTCAAAACGTGTTTTTCAGCCCGAAATAAGCGCGTTTTTTCAGACACCTGAATTTCCTTGTAACAGCAAGGCTCAGAAGAGCCCACACACTCAGCCCTTAACCCCAGTGTACAGAAAGTGTCAAAACGTGTTTTTCAGCAGAAATAAACATGTTTCTGCAAGTTTGGTCAACCCCATGTAAGTTATGGGGCAGTAACATCACACTTTTGAAAACGTGTTTTTCAGCCCGAAATAAGCGCGTTTTTTCAGACAACTGAATCTCCTTGTAACAGCAAGGCTCAGAAGAGCCCCACACACTCAGCCCTTAACCCCAGTGTACAGAAAGTGTCAAAACGTGTTTTTCAGCAGAAATAAACATGTTTCTGCAAGTTTGGTCAACCCCAGTAAGTTATGGGGCAGTAACATCACACTTTTGAAAAACGTGTTTTTCAGCCCGAAATAAGCGCGTTTTTTCAGACACCTGAATTTCCTTGTAACAGCAAGGCTCAGAAGAGCCCACACACTCAGCCCTTAACCCCAGTGTACAGAAAGTGTCAAAACGTGTTTTCAGCAGAAATAAACATGTTTCTGCAAGTTTGTTCAACCCCATGTAAGTTATGGGGCAGTAACATCACACTTTTGAAAACGTGTTTTTCAGCCCGAAATAAGCGCGTTTTTTCAGACAACTGAATCTCCTTGTAACAGCAAGGCTCAGAAGAGCCCACACACTCAGCCCTTAACCCCAGTGTACAGAAAGTGTCAAAACGTGTTTTTCAGCAGAAATAAACATGTTTCTGCAAGTTTGGTCAACCCCATGTAAGTTATGGGGCAGTAACATCACACTTTTGAAAACGTGTTTTTCAGCCCCGAAATAAGCGCGTTTTTTTTCAGACAACTGAATCTCCTTGTAACAGCAAGGCTCAGAAGAGCCCACACACTCAGCCCTTAACCCCAGTGTGCAGAAAGTGTCAAAACGTGTTTTCAGCAGAAATAAACATGTTTCTGCAAGTTTGGTCAACCCCATGTAAGTTATGGGGCAGTAACATCACACTTTTGAAAACGTGTTTTTCAGCCCGAAATAAGCACGTTTTTTCAGACAACTGAATCTCCTTGTAACAGCAAGGCTCAGAAGAGCCCACACACTCAGCCCTTAACCCCAGTGTACAGAAAGTGTCAAAACGTGTTTTTCAGCAGAAATAAACATGTTTCTGCAAGTTTGGTCAACCCCATGTAAGTTATGGGGGCAGTAACATCACACGTTTCAAAACGTGTTTTTCAGCCCGAAATAAGCGCGTTTTTTCAGACACCTGAATTTCCTTGTAACAGCAAGGCTCAGAAGAGCCCACACACTCAGCCCTTAACCCCAGTGTACAGAAAGTGTCAAAACGTGTTTTTCAGCAGAAATAAACATGTTTCTGCAAGTTGGTCAACCCCATATAAGTTATGGGGCAGTAACATCACACTTTTGAAAACGTGTTTTTCAGCCCGAAATAAGCGCGTTTTTTCAGACAACTGAATCTCCTTGTAACAGCAAGGCTCAGAAGAGCCCACACACTCAGCCCTTAACCCCAGTGTACAGAAAGTGTCAAAACGTGTTTTTCAGCAGAAATAAACATGTTTCTGCAAGTTTGGTCAACCCCATGTAAGTTATGGGGCAGTAACATCACACTTTTGAAAACGTGTTTTTCAGCCCGAAATAAGCGCGTTTTTTCAGACAACTGAATCTCCTTGTAACAGCAAGGCTCAGAAGAGCCCACACACTCAGCCCTTAACCCCAGTGTGCAGAAAGTGTCAAAACGTGTTTTTCAGCAGAAATAAACATGTTTCTGCAAGTTTGGTCAACCCATGTAAGTTATGGGGCAGTAACATCACATTTTTCAAACGTGTTTTTCAGCCCGAAATAAGCGCGTTTTTTCAGACACCTGAATTTCCTTGTAACAGCAAGGCTCAGAAGAGCCCACACACTCAGCCCTTAACCCCAGTGTACAGAAAGTGTCAAAACGTGTTTTTCAGCAGAAATTAACATGTTTCTGCAAGTTTGGTCAACCCCATGTAAGTTATGGGGCAGTAACATCACACTTTGAAAAACGTGTTTTTCAGCCCGAAATAAGCGCGTTTTTTTCAGACAACTGAATCTCCTTGTAACAGCAAGGCTCAGAAGAGCCCACACACTCAGCCCCTTAACCCAGTGTACAGAAAGTGTCAAAACGTGTTTTTCAGCAGAAATAAACATGTTTCTGCAAGTTTGGTCAACCCCATGTAAGTTATGGGGCAGTAACATCACACGTTTCAAAACGTGTTTTTCAGCCCGAAATAAGCGCGTTTTTTCAGACAACTGAATCTCCTTGTAACAGCAAGGCTCAGAAGAGCCCACACACTCAGCCCTTAACCCCAGTGTGCAGAAGTGTCAAAACGTGTTTTTCAGCAGAAATAAAACATGTTTCTGCAAGTTTGGTCAACCCCATGTAAGTTATGGGGCAGTAACATCACATTTTTCAAACGTGTTTTTCAGCCCGAAATAAGCGCGTTTTTTCAGACACCTGAATTTCCTTGTAACAGCAAGGCTCAGAAGAGCCCACACACTCAGCCCTTAACCCCAGTGTACAGAAAGTGTCAAAAACGTGTTTTTCAGCAGAAATAACATGTTTCTGCAAGTTTGGTCAACCCCATGTAAGTTATGGGGCAGTAACATCACACTTTTGAAAAACGTGTTTTTCAGCCCGAAATAAGCGCGTTTTTTCAGACAACTGAAATCTCCTTGTAACAGCAAGGCTCAGAAGAGCCCACACACTCAGCCCTTAACCCCAGTGTACAGAAAGTGTCAAAACGTGTTTTTCAGCAGAAATAAACATGTTTCTGCAAGTTTGGTCAACCCCATGTAAGTTATGGGGCAGTAACATCACACTTTTGAAAACGTGTTTTTCAGCCCGAAATAAACGCGTTTTTTCAGACAACTGAATCTCCTTGTAACAGCAAGGCTCAGAAGAGCCCACACACTCAGCCCTTAACCCCAGTGTACAGAAAGTGTCAAAACGTGTTTTTCAGCAGAAATAAACATGTTTCTGCAAGTTTGGTCAACCCCATGTAAGTTATGGGGCAGTAACATCACACTTTTGAAAACGTGTTTTTCAGCCCGAAATAAGCGCGTTTTTTCAGACAACTGAATCTCCTTGTAACAGCAAGGCTCAGAAGCCCACTCACTCAGGCCCCTTAACCCCAGTGTGCAGAAAGTGTCAAAACGTGTTTTTCAGCAGAAATAAACATGTTTCTGCAAGTTTGGTCAACCCCATGTAAGTTATGGGGCAGTAACATCAATTTTTCAAAACGTGTTTTTCAGCCCGAAATAAGCGCGTTTTTTCAGACACCTGAATTTCCTTGTAACAGCAAGGCTCAGAAGAGCCCACACACTCAGCCCTTAACCCCAGTGTGCAGAAAGTGTCAAAACGTGTTTTTCAGCAGAAATAAACATGTTTCTGCAAGTTTGGTCAACCCCATGTAAGTTATGGGGCAGTAACATCACATTTTTCAAAACGTGTTTTTCAGCCCGAAATAAGCGCGTTTTTTCAGACACCTGAATTTCCTTGTAACAGCAAGGCTCAGAAGAGCCCACACACTCAGCCCTTAACCCCAGTGTACAGAAAGTGTCAAAACGTGTTTTTCAGCAGAAATAAACATGTTTCTGCAAGTTGGTCAACCCCATGTAAGTTATGGGGCAGTAACATCACACTTTTGAAAACGTGTTTTTCAGCCCGAAATAAGCGCGTTTTTTCAGACAACTGAATCTCCTTGTAACAGCAAGGCTCAGAAGAGCCCACACACTCAGCCCTTAACCCCAGTGTACAGAAAGTGTCAAAACGTGTTTTTCAGCAGAAATAAACATGTTTCTGCAAGTTTGGTCAACCCCATGTAAGTTATGGGGCAGTAACATCACACTTTTGAAAACGTGTTTTTCAGCCCGAAATAAGCGCGTTTTTTCAGACAACTGAATCTCCTTGTAACAGCAAGGCTCAGAAGAGCCCACACACTCAGCCCTTAACCCCAGTGTGCAGAAAGTGTCAAAACGTGTTTTTCAGCAGAAATAAACATGTTTCTGCAAGTTTGGTCAACCCCATGTAAGTTATGGGGCAGTAACATCACATTTTTCAAAACGTGTTTTTCAGCCCGAAATAAGCGCGTTTTTTCAGACACCTGAATTTCCTTGTAACAGCAAGGCTCAGAAGAGCCCACACACTCAGCCCTTAACCCCAGTGTACAGAAAGTGTCAAAACGTGTTTTTCAGCAGAAATAAACATGTTTCTGCAAGTTTGGTCAACCCCATGTAAGTTATGGGGCAGTAACATCACACTTTTGAAAACGTGTTTTTCAGCCCGAAATAAACGCGTTTTTTCAGACAACTGAATCTCCTTGTAACAGCAAGGCTCAGAAGAGCCCACACACTCAGCCCTTAACCCCAGTGTACAGAAAGTGTCAAAACGTGTTTTTCAGCAGAAATAAACATGTTTCTGCAAGTTTGGTCAACCCCATGTAAGTTATGGGGCAGTAACATCACACTTTTGAAAACGTGTTTTTCAGCCCGAAATAAACGCGTTTTTTCAGACAACTGAATCTCCTTGTAACAGCAAGGCTCAGAAGAGCCCACACACTCAGCCCTTAACCCCAGTGTACAGAAAGTGTCAAAACGTGTTTTTCAGCAGAAATAAACATGTTTCTGCAAGTTTGGTCAACCCCATGTAAGTTATGGGGCAGTAACATCACACTTTTGAAAACGTGTTTTTCAGCCCGAAATAAACGCGTTTTTTCAGACAACTGAATCTCCTTGTAACAGCAAGGCTTAGAAGAGCCCACACACTCAGCCCTTAACCCCAGTGTGCAGAAAGTGTCAAAACGTGTTTTTCAGCAGAAATAAACATGTTTCTGCAAGTTTGGTCAACCCCATGTAAGTTATGGGGCAGTAACATCACACGTTTCAAAACGTGTTTTTCAGCCCGAAATAAGCGCGTTTTTTCAGACAAATGAATCTCCTTGTAACAGCAAGGCTCAGAAGAGCCCACACACTCAGCCCTTAACCCCAGTGTGCAGAAAGTGTCAAAACGTGTTTTTCAGCAGAAATAAACATGTTTCTGCAAGTTTGGTCAACCCCATGTAAGTTATGGGGCAGTAACATCACACGTTTCAAAACGTGTTTTTCAGCCCGAAATAAGCGCGTTTTTTCAGACACCTGAATTTCCTTGTAACAGCAAGGCTCAGAAGAGCCCACACACTCAGCCCTTAACCCCAGTGTACAGAAAGTGTCAAAACGTGTTTTTCAGCAGAAATAAACATGTTTCTGCAAGTTTGGTCAACCCCATGTAAGTTATGGGGCAGTAACATCACACTTTTGAAAACGTGTTTTTCAGCCCGAAATAAGCGCGTTTTTTCAGACAACTGAATCTCCTTGTAACAGCAAGGCTCAGAAGAGCCCACACACTCAGCCCTTAACCCCAGTGTACAGAAAGTGTCAAAACGTGTTTTTCAGCAGAAATAAACATGTTTCTGCAAGTTTGGTCAACCCCATGTAAGTTATGGGGCAGTAACATCACACTTTTGAAAACGTGTTTTTCAGCCCGAAATAAGCGCGTTTTTTCAGACAACTGAATCTCCTTGTAACAGCAAGGCTCAGAAGAGCCCACACACTCAGCCCTTAACCCCAGTGTGCAGAAAGTGTCAAAACGTGTTTTTCAGCAGAAATAAACATGTTTCTGCAAGTTTGGTCAACCCCATGTAAGTTATGGGGCAGTAACATCACACTTTTGAAAACGTGTTTTTCAGCCCGAAATAAGCACGTTTTTTCAGACAACTGAATCTCCTTGTAACAGCAAGGCTCAGAAGAGCCCACACACTCAGCCCTTAACCCCAGTGTACAGAAAGTGTCAAAACGTGTTTTTCAGCAGAAATAAACATGTTTCTGCAAGTTTGGTCAACCCCATGTAAGTTATGGGGCAGTAACATCACACTTTTGAAAACGTGTTTTTTCAGCCCGAAATAAGCGCGTTTTTTCAGACAACTGAATCTCCTTGTAACAGCAAGGCTCAGAAGAGCCCACACACTCAGCCCTTAACCCCAGTGTACAGAAAGTGTCAAAACGTGTTTTTCAGCAGAAATAAACATGTTTCTGCAAGTTTGGTCAACCCCATGTAAGTTATGGGGCAGTAACATCACACTTTTGAAAACGTGTTTTTCAGCCCGAAATAAGCGCGTTTTTTCAGACAACTGAATCTCCTTGTAACAGCAAGGCTCAGAAGAGCCCACACACTCAGCCCTTAACCCCAGTGTGCAGAAAGTGTCAAAACGTGTTTTTCAGCAGAAATAAACATGTTTCTGCAAGTTTGGTCAACCCCATGTAAGTTATGGGGCAGTAACATCACACTTTTGAAAACGTGTTTTTCAGCCCGAAATAAACGCGTTTTTTCAGACAACTGAATCTCCTTGTAA
This sequence comes from Lepisosteus oculatus, assembly GCF_040954835.1. Lineage (NCBI taxonomy): Eukaryota > Metazoa > Chordata > Actinopteri > Semionotiformes > Lepisosteidae > Lepisosteus > Lepisosteus oculatus. The sequence continues at coordinate 19,850 of NW_027168296.1, forward strand.
CAGCAAGGCTCAGAAGAGCCCACACACTCAGCCCTTAACCCCAGTGTACAGAAAGTGTCAAAACGTGTTTTTCAGCAGAAATAAACATGTTTCTGCAAGTTTGGTCAACCCCATGTAAGTTATGGGGCAGTAACATCACACTTTTGAAAACGTGTTTTTCAGCCCGAAATAAGCGCGTTTTTTCAGACAACTGAATCTCCTTGTAACAGCAAGGCTCAGAAGAGCCCACACACTCAGCCCTTAACCCCAGTGTGCAGAAAGTGTCAAAACGTGTTTTTCAGCAGAAATAAACATGTTTCTGCAAGTTTGGTCAACCCCATGTAAGTTATGGGGCAGTAACATCACATTTTTCAAAACGTGTTTTTCAGCCCGAAATAAGCGCGTTTTTTCAGACACCTGAATTTCCTTGTAACAGCAAGGCTCAGAAGAGCCCACACACTCAGCCCTTAACCCCAGTGTGCAGAAAGTGTCAAAACGTGTTTTTCAGCAGAAATAAACATGTTTCTGCAAGTTTGGTCAACCCCATGTAAGTTATGGGGCAGTAACATCACATTTTTCAAAACGTGTTTTTCAGCCCGAAATAAGCGCGTTTTTTCAGACACCTGAATTTCCTTGTAACAGCAAGGCTCAGAAGAGCCCACACACTCAGCCCTTAACCCCAGTGTACAGAAAGTGTCAAAACGTGTTTTTCAGCAGAAATAAACATGTTTCTGCAAGTTGGTCAACCCCATGTAAGTTATGGGGCAGTAACATCACACTTTTGAAAACGTGTTTTTCAGCCCGAAATAAGCGCGTTTTTTCAGACAACTGAATCTCCTTGTAACAGCAAGGCTCAGAAGAGCCCACACACTCAGCCCTTAACCCCAGTGTACAGAAAGTGTCAAAACGTGTTTTTCAGCAGAAATAAACATGTTTCTGCAAGTTTGGTCAACCCCATGTAAGTTATGGGGCAGTAACATCACACTTTTGAAAACGTGTTTTTCAGCCCGAAATAAGCGCGTTTTTTCAGACAACTGAATCTCCTTGTAACAGCAAGGCTCAGAAGAGCCCACACACTCAGCCCTTAACCCCAGTGTGCAGAAAGTGTCAAAACGTGTTTTTCAGCAGAAATAAACATGTTTCTGCAAGTTTGGTCAACCCCATGTAAGTTATGGGGCAGTAACATCACATTTTTCAAAACGTGTTTTTCAGCCCGAAATAAGCGCGTTTTTTCAGACACCTGAATTTCCTTGTAACAGCAAGGCTCAGAAGAGCCCACACACTCAGCCCTTAACCCCAGTGTACAGAAAGTGTCAAAACGTGTTTTTCAGCAGAAATAAACATGTTTCTGCAAGTTTGGTCAACCCCATGTAAGTTATGGGGCAGTAACATCACACGTTTCAAAACGTGTTTTTCAGCCCGAAATAAGCGCGTTTTTTCAGACACCTGAATTTCCTTGTAACAGCAAGGCTCAGAAGAGCCCACACACTCAGCCCTTAACCCCAGTGTACAGAAAGTGTCAAAACGTGTTTTTCAGCAGAAATAAACATGTTTCTGCAAGTTTGGTCAACCCCATGTAAGTTATGGGGCAGTAACATCACACTTTTGAAAACGTGTTTTTCAGCCCGAAATAAGCGCGTTTTTTCAGACAACTGAATCTCCTTGTAACAGCAAGGCTCAGAAGAGCCCACACACTCAGCCCTTAACCCCAGTGTGCAGAAAGTGTCAAAACGTGTTTTTCAGCAGAAATAAACATGTTTCTGCAAGTTTGGTCAACCCCATGTAAGTTATGGGGCAGTAACATCACATTTTTCAAAACGTGTTTTTCAGCCCGAAATAAGCGCGTTTTTTCAGACACCTGAATTTCCTTGTAACAGCAAGGCTCAGAAGAGCCCACACACTCAGCCCTTAACCCCAGTGTACAGAAAGTGTCAAAACGTGTTTTTCAGCAGAAATAAACATGTTTCTGCAAGTTTGGTCAACCCCATGTAAGTTATGGGGCAGTAACATCACACTTTTGAAAACGTGTTTTTCAGCCCGAAATAAGCGCGTTTTTTCAGACAACTGAATCTCCTTGTAACAGCAAGGCTCAGAAGAGCCCACACACTCAGCCCTTAACCCCAGTGTACAGAAAGTGTCAAAACGTGTTTTTCAGCAGAAATAAACATGTTTCTGCAAGTTTGGTCAACCCCATGTAAGTTATGGGGCAGTAACATCACACGTTTCAAAACGTGTTTTTCAGCCCGAAATAAGCGCGTTTTTTCAGACAACTGAATCTCCTTGTAACAGCAAGGCTCAGAAGAGCCCACACACTCAGCCCTTAACCCCAGTGTGCAGAAAGTGTCAAAACGTGTTTTTCAGCAGAAATAAACATGTTTCTGCAAGTTTGGTCAACCCCATGTAAGTTATGGGGCAGTAACATCACATTTTTCAAAACGTGTTTTTCAGCCCGAAATAAGCGCGTTTTTTCAGACACCTGAATTTCCTTGTAACAGCAAGGCTCAGAAGAGCCCACACACTCAGCCCTTAACCCCAGTGTACAGAAAGTGTCAAAACGTGTTTTTCAGCAGAAATAAACATGTTTCTGCAAGTTTGGTCAACCCCATGTAAGTTATGGGGCAGTAACATCACACTTTTGAAAACGTGTTTTTCAGCCCGAAATAAGCGCGTTTTTTCAGACAACTGAATCTCCTTGTAACAGCAAGGCTCAGAAGAGCCCACACACTCAGCCCTTAACCCCAGTGTACAGAAAGTGTCAAAACGTGTTTTTCAGCAGAAATAAACATGTTTCTGCAAGTTTGGTCAACCCCATGTAAGTTATGGGGCAGTAACATCACACTTTTGAAAACGTGTTTTTCAGCCCGAAATAAACGCGTTTTTTCAGACAACTGAATCTCCTTGTAACAGCAAGGCTCAGAAGAGCCCACACACTCAGCCCTTAACCCCAGTGTACAGAAAGTGTCAAAACGTGTTTTTCAGCAGAAATAAACATGTTTCTGCAAGTTTGGTCAACCCCATGTAAGTTATGGGGCAGTAACATCACACTTTTGAAAACGTGTTTTTCAGCCCGAAATAAGCGCGTTTTTTCAGACAACTGAATCTCCTTGTAACAGCAAGGCTCAGAAGAGCCCACACACTCAGCCCTTAACCCCAGTGTGCAGAAAGTGTCAAAACGTGTTTTTCAGCAGAAATAAACATGTTTCTGCAAGTTTGGTCAACCCCATGTAAGTTATGGGGCAGTAACATCACATTTTTCAAAACGTGTTTTTCAGCCCGAAATAAGCGCGTTTTTTCAGACACCTGAATTTCCTTGTAACAGCAAGGCTCAGAAGAGCCCACACACTCAGCCCTTAACCCCAGTGTACAGAAAGTGTCAAAACGTGTTTTTCAGCAGAAATAAACATGTTTCTGCAAGTTTGGTCAACCCCATGTAAGTTATGGGGCAGTAACATCACACTTTTGAAAACGTGTTTTTCAGCCCGAAATAAGCGCGTTTTTTCAGACAACTGAATCTCCTTGTAACAGCAAGGCTCAGAAGAGCCCACACACTCAGCCCTTAACCCCAGTGTACAGAAAGTGTCAAAACGTGTTTTTCAGCAGAAATAAACATGTTTCTGCAAGTTTGGTCAACCCCATGTAAGTTATGGGGCAGTAACATCACACTTTTGAAAACGTGTTTTTCAGCCCGAAATAAGCACGTTTTTTCAGACAACTGAATCTCCTTGTAACAGCAAGGCTCAGAAGAGCCCACACACTCAGCCCTTAACCCCAGTGTACAGAAAGTGTCAAAACGTGTTTTTCAGCAGAAATAAACATGTTTCTGCAAGTTTGGTCAACCCCATGTAAGTTATGGGGCAGTAACATCACACTTTTGAAAACGTGTTTTTCAGCCCGAAATAAACGCGTTTTTTCAGACAACTGAATCTCCTTGTAACAGCAAGGCTCAGAAGAGCCCACACACTCAGCCCTTAACCCCAGTGTACAGAAAGTGTCAAAACGTGTTTTTCAGCAGAAATAAACATGTTTCTGCAAGTTTGGTCAACCACATGTAAGTTATGGGGCAGTAACATCACACTTTTGAAAACGTGTTTTTCAGCCCGAAATAAACGCGTTTTTTCAGACAACTGAATCTCCTTGTAACAGCAAGGCTCAGAAGAGCCCACACACTCAGCCCTTAACCCCAGTGTACAGAAAGTGTCAAAACGTGTTTTTCAGCAGAAATAAACATGTTTCTGCAAGTTTGGTCAACCCCATGTAAGTTATGGGGCAGTAACATCACACTTTTGAAAACGTGTTTTTCAGCCCGAAATAAACGCGTTTTTTCAGACAACTGAATCTCCTTGTAACAGCAAGGCTCAGAAGAGCCCACACACTCAGCCCTTAACCCCAGTGTACAGAAAGTGTCAAAACGTGTTTTTCAGCAGAAATAAACATGTTTCTGCAAGTTTGGTCAACCCCATGTAAGTTATGGGGCAGTAACATCACACTTTTGAAAACGTGTTTTTCAGCCCGAAATAAACGCGTTTTTTCAGACAACTGAATCTCCTTGTAACAGCAAGGCTCAGAAGAGCCCACACACTCAGCCCTTAACCCCAGTGTGCAGAAAGGGTCAAAACGTGTTTTTCAGCAGAAATAAACATGTTTCTGCAAGTTTGGTCAACCCCATGTAAGTTATGGGGCAGTAACATCACACTTTTGAAAACGTGTTTTTCAGCCCGAAATAAGCACGTTTTTTCAGACAACTGAATCTCCTTGTAGCAGCAAGGCTCAGAAGAGCCCACACACTCAGCCCTTAACCCCAGTGTACAGAAAGTGTCAAAACGTGTTTTTCAGCAGAAATAAACATGTTTCTGCAAGTTTGGTCAACCCCATGTAAGTTATGGGGCAGTAACATCACACTTTTGAAAACGTGTTTTTCAGCCCGAAATAAACGCGTTTTTTCAGACAACTGAATCTCCTTGTAACAGCAAGGCTTAGAAGAGCCCACACACTCAGCCCTTAACCCCAGTGTGCAGAAAGTGTCAAAACGTGTTTTTCAGCAGAAATAAACATGTTTCTGCAAGTTTGGTCAACCCCATGTAAGTTATGGGGCAGTAACATCACACGTTTCAAAACGTGTTTTTCAGCCCGAAATAAGCGCGTTTTTTCAGACAAATGAATCTCCTTGTAACAGCAAGGCTCAGAAGAGCCCACACACTCAGCCCTTAACCCCAGTGTGCAGAAAGTGTCAAAACGTGTTTTTCAGCAGAAATAAACATGTTTCTGCAAGTTTGGTCAACCCCATGTAAGTTATGGGGCAGTAACATCACACTTTTGAAAACGTGTTTTTCAGCCCGAAATAAGCACGTTTTTTCAGTCAACTGAATCTCCTTGTAACAGCAAGGCTCAGAAGAGCCCACACACTCAGCCCTTAACCCCAGTGTACAGAAAGTGTCAAAACGTGTTTTTCAGCAGAAATAAACATGTTTCTGCAAGTTTGGTCAACCCCATGTAAGTTATGGGGCAGTAACATCACACGTTTCAAAACGTGTTTTTCAGCCCGAAATAAGCGCGTTTTTTCAGACACCTGAATTTCCTTGTAACAGCAAGGCTCAGAAGAGCCCACACACTCAGCCCTTAACCCCAGTGTACAGAAAGTGTCAAAACGTGTTTTTCAGCAGAAATAAACATGTTTCTGCAAGTTTGGTCAACCCCATGTAAGTTATGGGGCAGTAACATCACACTTTTGAAAACGTGTTTTTCAGCCCGAAATAAGCACGTTTTTTCAGACAACTGAATCTCCTTGTAGCAGCAAGGCTCAGAAGAGCCCACACACTCAGCCCTTAACCCCAGTGTACAGAAAGTGTCAAAACGTGTTTTTCAGCAGAAATAAACATGTTTCTGCAAGTTTGGTCAACCCCATGTAAGTTATGGGGTAGTAACATCACACTTTTGAAAACGTGTTTTTCAGCCCGAAATAAGCACGTTTTTTCAGACAACTGAATCTCCTTGTAACAGCAAGGCTCAGAAGAGCCCACACACTCAGCCCTTAACCCCAGTGTACAGAAAGTGTCAAAACGTGTTTTTCAGCAGAAATAAACATGTTTCTGCAAGTTTGGTCAACCCCATGTAAGTTATGGGGCAGTAACATCACACTTTTGAAAACGTGTTTTTCAGCCCGAAATAAGCGCGTTTTTTCAGACAACTGAATCTCCTTGTAACAGCAAGGCTCAGAAGAGCCCACACACTCAGCCCTTAACCCCAGTGTGCAGAAAGTGTCAAAACGTGTTTATCAGCAGAAATAAACATGTTTCTGCAAGTTTGGTCAACCCCATGTAAGTTATGGGGCAGTAACATCACATTTTTCAAAACGTGTTTTTCAGCCCGAAATAAGCGCGTTTTTTCAGACACCTGAATTTCCTTGTAACAGCAAGGCTCAGAAGAGCCCACACACTCAGCCCTTAACCCCAGTGTACAGAAAGTGTCAAAACGTGTTTTTCAGCAGAAATAAACATGTTTCTGCAAGTTTGGTCAACCCCATGTAAGTTATGGGGCAGTAACATCACACTTTTGAAAACGTGTTTTTCAGCCCGAAATAAGCGCGTTTTTTCAGACAACTGAATCTCCTTGTAACAGCAAGGCTCAGAAGAGCCCACACACTCAGCCCTTAACCCCAGTGTACAGAAAGTGTCAAAACGTGTTTTTCAGCAGAAATAAACATGTTTCTGCAAGTTTGGTCAACCCCATGTAAGTTATGGGGCAGTAACATCACACTTTTGAAAACGTGTTTTTCAGCCCGAAATAAGCACGTTTTTTCAGACAACTGAATCTCCTTGTAACAGCAAGGCTCAGAAGAGCCCACACACTCAGCCCTTAACCCCAGTGTACAGAAAGTGTCAAAACGTGTTTTTCAGCAGAAATAAACATGTTTCTGCAAGTTTGGTCAACCCCATGTAAGTTATGGGGCAGTAACATCACACTTTTGAAAACGTATTTTTCAGCCCGAAATAAACGCGTTTTTTCAGACAACTGAATCTCCTTGTAACAGCAAAGCTCAGAAGAGCCCACACACTCAGCCCTTAACCCCAGTGTACAGAAAGTGTCAAAACGTGTTTTTCAGCAGAAATAAACATGTTTCTGCAAGTTTGGTCAACCCCATGTAAGTTATGGGGCAGTAACATCACACTTTTGAAAACGTGTTTTTCAGCCCGAAATAAACGCGTTTTTTCAGACAACTGAATCTCCTTGTAACAGCAAGGCTCAGAAGAGCCCACACACTCAGCCCTTAACCCCAGTGTGCAGAAAGTGTCAAAACGTGTTTTTCAGCAGAAATAAACATGTTTCTGCAAGTTTGGTCAACCCCATGTAAGTTATGGGGCAGTAACATCACATTTTTCAAAACGTGTTTTTCAGCCCGAAATAAGCGCGTTTTTTCAGACACCTGAATTTCCTTGTAACAGCAAGGCTCAGAAGAGCCCACACACTCAGCCCTTAACCCCAGTGTACAGAAAGTGTCAAAACGTGTTTTTCAGCAGAAATAAACATGTTTCTGCAAGTTTGGTCAACCCCATGTAAGTTATGGGGCAGTAACATCACACTTTTGAAAACGTGTTTTTCAGCCCGAAATAAGCGCGTTTTTTCAGACAACTGAATCTCCTTGTAACAGCAAGGCTCAGAAGAGCCCACACACTCAGCCCTTAACCCCAGTGTACAGAAAGTGTCAAAACGTGTTTTTCAGCAGAAATAAACATGTTTCTGCAAGTTTGGTCAACCCCATGTAAGTTATGGGGCAGTAACATCACACTTTTGAAAACGTGTTTTTCAGCCCGAAATAAGCACGTTTTTTCAGACAACTGAATCTCCTTGTAACAGCAAGGCTCAGAAGAGCCCACACACTCAGCCCTTAACCCCAGTGTACAGAAAGTGTCAAAACGTGTTTTTCAGCAGAAATAAACATGTTTCTGCAAGTTTGGTCAACCCCATGTAAGTTATGGGGCAGTAACATCACACTTTTGAAAACGTGTTTTTCAGCCCGAAATAAACGCGTTTTTTCAGACAACTGAATCTCCTTGTAACAGCAAGGCTCAGAAGAGCCCACACACTCAGCCCTTAACCCCAGTGTACAGAAAGTGTCAAAACGTGTTTTTCAGCAGAAATAAACATGTTTCTGCAAGTTTGGTCAACCCCATGTAAGTTATGGGGCAGTAACATCACACTTTTGAAAACGTGTTTTTCAGCCCGAAATAAACGCGTTTTTTCAGACAACTGAATCTCCTTGTAACAGCAAGGCTCAGAAGAGCCCACACACTCAGCCCTTAACCCCAGTGTGCAGAAAGTGTCAAAACGTGTTTTTCAGCAGAAATAAACATGTTTCTGCAAGTTTGGTCAACCCCATGTAAGTTATGGGGCAGTAACATCACATTTTTCAAAACGTGTTTTTCAGCCCGAAATAAGCGCGTTTCTTCAGACACCTGAATTTCCTTGTAACAGCAAGGCTCAGAAGAGCCCACACACTCAGCCCTTAACCCCAGTGCACAGAAAGTGTCAAAACGTGTTTTTCAGCAGAAATAAACATGTTTCTGCAAGTTTGGTCAACCCCATGTAAGATATGGGGCAGTAACATCACACTTTTGAAAACGTGTTTTTCAGCCCGAAATAAACGCGTTTTTTCAGACAACTGAATCTCCTTGTAACAGGAAGGCTCAGAAGAGCCCACACACTCAGCCCTTAACCCCAGTGTACAGAAAGTGTCAAAACGTGTTTTTCAGCAGAAATAAACATGTTTCTGCAAGTTTGGTCAACCCCATGTAAGTTATGGGGCAGTAACATCACACTTTTCAAAACGTGTTTTTCAGCCCGAAATAAGCGCGTTTTTTCAGACAACTGAATCTCCTTGTAACAGCAAGGCTCAGAAGAGCCCACACACTCAGCCCTTAACCCCAGTGTGCAGAAAGGGTCAAAACGTGTTTTTCAGCAGAAATAAACATGTTTCTGCAAGTTTGGTCAACCCCATGTAAGTTATGGGGCAGTAACATCACACTTTTGAAAACGTGTATTTCAGCCCGAAATAAGCACGTTTTTTTAGACAACTGAATCTCCTTGTAACAGCAAGGCTCAGAAGAGCCCACACACTCAGCCCTTAACCCCAGTGTACAGAAAGTGTCAAAACGTGTTTTTCAGCAGAAATAAACATGTTTCTGCAAGTTTGGTCAACCCCATGTAAGTTATGGGGCAGTAACATCACACGTTTCAAAACGTGTTTTTCAGCCCGAAATAAGCGCGTTTTTTCAGACAACTGAATCTCCTTGTAACAGCAAGGCTCAGAAGAGCCCACACACTCAGCCCTTAACCCCAGTGTGCAGAAAGTGTCAAAACGTGTTTTTCAGCAGAAATAAACATGTTTCTGCAAGTTTGGTCAACCCCATGTAAGTTATGGGGCAGTAACATCACACTTTTGAAAACGTGTTTTTCAGCCCGAAATAAGCGCGTTTTTTCAGACACCTGAATTTCCTTGTAACAGCAAGGCTCAGAAGAGCCCACACACTCAGCCCTTAACCCCAGTGTACAGAAAGTGTCAAAACGTGTTTTTCAGCAGAAATAAACATGTTTCTGCAAGTTTGGTCAACCCCATGTAAGTTATGGGGCAGTAACATCACACTTTTGAAAACGTGTTTTTCAGCCCGAAATAAGCGCGTTTTTTCAGACAACTGAATCTCCTTGTAACAGCAAGGCTCAGAAGAGCCCACACACTCAGCCCTTAACCCCAGTGTACAGAAAGTGTCAAAACGTGTTTTTCAGCAGAAATAAACATGTTTCTGCAAGTTTGGTCAACCCCATGTAAGTTATGGGGCAGTAACATCACACTTTTGAAAACGTGTTTTTCAGCCCGAAATAAACGCGTTTTTTCAGACAACTGAATCTCCTTGTAACAGCAAGGCTCAGAAGAGCCCACACACTCAGCCCTTAACCCCAGTGTGCAGAAAGTGTCAAAACGTGTTTTTCAGCAGAAATAAACATGTTTCTGCAAGTTTGGTCAACCCCATGTAAGTTATGGGGCAGTAACATCACACTTTTGAAAACGTATTTTTCAGCCCGAAATAAACGCGTTTTTTCAGACAACTGAATCTCCTTGTAACAGCAAGGCTCAGAAGAGCCCACACACTCAGCCCTTAACCCCAGTGTACAGAAAGTGTCAAAACGTGTTTTTCAGCAGAAATAAACATGTTTCTGCAAGTTTGGTCAACCCCATGTAAGTTATGGGGCAGTAACATCACACTTTTGAAAACGTGTTTTTCAGCCCGAAATAAACGCGTTTTTTCAGACAACTGAATCTCCTTGTAACAGCAAGGCTCAGAAGAGCCCACACACTCAGCCCTTAACCCCAGTGTGCAGAAAGTGTCAAAACGTGTTTTTCAGCAGAAATAAACATGTTTCTGCAAGTTTGGTCAACCCCATGTAAGTTATGGGGCAGTAACATCACATTTTTCAAAACGTGTTTTTCAGCCCGAAATAAGCGCGTTTTTTCAGACACCTGAATTTCCTTGTAACAGCAAGGCTCAGAAGAGCCCACACACTCAGCCCTTAACCCCAGTGTACAGAAAGTGTCAAAACGTGTTTTTCAGCAGAAATAAACATGTTTCTGCAAGTTTGGTCAACCCCATGTAAGTTATGGGGCAGTAACATCACACTTTTGAAAACGTGTTTTTCAGCCCGAAATAAACGCGTTTTTTCAGACAACTGAATCTCCTTGTAACAGCAAGGCTCAGAAGAGCCCACACACTCAGCCCTTAACCCCAGTGTACAGAAAGTGTCAAAACGTGTTTTTCAGCAGAAATAAACATGTTTCTGCAAGTTTGGTCAACCCCATGTAAGTTATGGGGCAGTAACATCACACTTTTGAAAACGTGTTTTTCAGCCCGAAATAAACGCGTTTTTTCAGACAACTGAATCTCCTTGTAACAGCAAGGCTCAGAAGAGCCCACACACTCAGCCCTTAACCCCAGTGTACAGAAAGTGTCAAAACGTGTTTTTCAGCAGAAATAAACATGTTTCTGCAAGTTTGGTCAACCCCATGTAAGTTATGGGGCAGTAACATCACACGTTTCAAAACGTGTTTTTCAGCCCGAAATAAGCGCGTTTTTTCAGACACCTGAATTTCCTTGTAACAGCAAGGCTCAGAAGACCCCACACACTCAGCCCTTAACCCCAGTGTACAGAAAGTGTCAAAACGTGTTTTTCGGCAGAAATAAACATGTTTCTGCAAGTTTGGTCAACCCCATGTAAGTTATGGGGCAGTAACATCACACTTTTGAAAACGTGTTTTTCAGCCCGAAATAAGCGCGTTTTTTCAGACAACTGAATCTCCTTGTAACAGCAAGGCTCAGAAGAGCCCACACACTCAGCCCTTAACCCCAGTGTACAGAAAGTGTCAAAACGTGTTTTTCAGCAGAAATAAACATGTTTCTGCAAGTTTGGTCAACCCCATGTAAGTTATGGGGCAGTAACATCACACTTTTGAAAACGTGTTTTTCAGCCCGAAATAAACGCGTTTTTTCAGACAACTGAATCTCCTTGTAACAGCAAGGCTCAGAAGAGCCCACACACTCAGCCCTTAACCCCAGTGTGCAGAAAGTGTCAAAACGTGTTTTTCAGCAGAAATAAACATGTTTCTGCAAGTTTGGTCAACCCCATGTAAGTTATGGGGCAGTAACATCACATTTTTCAAAACGTGTTTTTCAGCCCGAAATAAGCGCGTTTTTTCAGACACCTGAATTTCCTTGTAACAGCAAGGCTCAGAAGAGCCCACACACTCAGCCCTTAACCCCAGTGTACAGAAAGTGTCAAAACGTGTTTTTCAGCAGAAATAAACATGTTTCTGCAAGTTTGGTCAACCCCATGTAAGTTATGGGGCAGTAACATCACACTTTTGAAAACGTGTTTTTCAGCCCGAAATAAGCGCGTTTTTTCAGACAACTGAATCTCCTTGTAACAGCAAGGCTCAGAAGAGCCCACACACTCAGCCCTTAACCCCAGTGTACAGAAAGTGTCAAAACGTGTTTTTCAGCAGAAATAAACATGTTTCTGCAAGTTTGGTCAACCCCATGTAAGTTATGGGGCAGTAACATCACACTTTTGAAAACGTGTTTTTCAGCCCGAAATAAGCACGTTTTTTCAGACAACTGAATCTCCTTGTAACAGCAAGGCTCAGAAGAGCCCACACACTCAGCCCTTAACCCCAGTGTACAGAAAGTGTCAAAACGTGTTTTTCAGCAGAAATAAACATGTTTCTGCAAGTTTGGTCAACCCCATGTAAGTTATGGGGCAGTAACATCACACTTTTGAAAACGTATTTTTCAGCCCGAAATAAACGCGTTTTTTCAGACAACTGAATCTCCTTGTAACAGCAAGGCTCAGAAGAGCCCACACACTCAGCCCTTAACCCCAGTGTACAGAAAGTGTCAAAACGTGTTTTTCAGCAGAAATAAACATGTTTCTGCAAGTTTGGTCAACCCCATGTAAGTTATGGGGCAGTAACATCACACTTTTGAAAACGTGTTTTTCAGCCCGAAATAAACGCGTTTTTTCAGACAACTGAATCTCCTTGTAACAGCAAGGCTCAGAAGAGCCCACACACTCAGCCCTTAACCCCAGTGTGCAGAAAGTGTCAAAACGTGTTTTTCAGCAGAAATAAACATGTTTCTGCAAGTTTGGTCAACCCCATGTAAGTTATGGGGCAGTAACATCACATTTTTCAAAACGTGTTTTTCAGCCCGAAATAAGCGCGTTTTTTCAGACACCTGAATTTCCTTGTAACAGCAAGGCTCAGAAGAGCCCACACACTCAGCCCTTAACCCCAGTGTACAGAAAGTGTCAAAACGTGTTTTTCAGCAGAAATAAACATGTTTCTGCAAGTTTGGTCAACCCCATGTAAGTTATGGGGCAGTAACATCACACTTTTGAAAACGTGTTTTTCAGCCCGAAATAAGCGCGTTTTTTCAGACAACTGAATCTCCTTGTAACAGCAAGGCTCAGAAGAGCCCACACACTCAGCCCTTAACCCCAGTGTACAGAAAGTGTCAAAACGTGTTTTTCAGCAGAAATAAACATGTTTCTGCAAGTTTGGTCAACCCCATGTAAGTTATGGGGCAGTAACATCACACTTTTGAAAACGTGTTTTTCAGCCCGAAATAAGCGCGTTTTTTCAGACAACTGAATCTCCTTGTAACAGCAAGGCTCAGAAGAGCCCACACACTCAGCCCTTAACCCCAGTGTGCAGAAAGTGTCAAAACGTGTTTTTCAGCAGAAATAAACATGTTTCTGCAAGTTTGGTCAACCCCATGTAAGTTATGGGGCAGTAACATCACATTTTTCAAAACGTGTTTTTCAGCCCGAAATAAGCGCGTTTTTTCAGACACCTGAATTTCCTTGTAACAGCAAGGCTCAGAAGAGCCCACACACTCAGCCCTTAACCCCAGTGTACAGAAAGTGTCAAAACGTGTTTTTCAGCAGAAATAAACATGTTTCTGCAAGTTTGGTCAACCCCATGTAAGTTATGGGGCAGTAACATCACACTTTTGAAAACGTGTTTTTCAGCCCGAAATAAGCGCGTTTTTTCAGACAACTGAATCTCCTTGTAACAGCAAGGCTCAGAAGAGCCCACACACTCAGCCCTTAACCCCAGTGTACAGAAAGTGTCAAAACGTGTTTTTCAGCAGAAATAAACATGTTTCTGCAAGTTTGGTCAACCCCATGTAAGTTATGGGGCAGTAACATCACACTTTTGAAAACGTGTTTTTCAGCCCGAAATAAGCACGTTTTTTCAGACAACTGAATCTCCTTGTAACAGCAAGGCTCAGAAGAGCCCACACACTCAGCCCTTAACCCCAGTGTACAGAAAGTGTCAAAACGTGTTTTTCAGCAGAAATAAACATGTTTCTGCAAGTTTGGTCAACCCTATGTAATTTATGGGGCAGTAACATCACACTTTTGAAAACGTGTTTTTCAGCCCGAAATAAACGCGTTTTTTCAGACAACTGAATCTCCTTGTAACAGCAAGGCTCAGAAGAGCCCACACACTCAGCCCTTAACCCCAGTGTACAGAAAGTGTCAAAACGTGTTTTTCAGCAGAAATAAACATGTTTCTGCAAGTTTGGTCAACCCCATGTAAGTTATGGGGCAGTAACATCACACTTTTGAAAACGTGTTTTTCAGCCGGAAATAAACGCGTTTTTTCAGACAACTGAATCTCCTTGTAACAGCAAGGCTCAGAAGAGCCCACACACTCAGCCCTTAACCCCAGTGTGCAGAAAGTGTCAAAACGTGTTTTTCAGCAGAAATAAACATGTTTCTGCAAGTTTGGTCAACCCCATGTAAGTTATGGGGCAGTAACATCACATTTTTCAAAACGTGTTTTTCAGCCCGAAATAAGCGCGTTTTTTCAGACACCTGAATTTCCTTGTAACAGCAAGGCTCAGAAGAGCCCACACACTCAGCCCTTAACCCCAGTGTACAGAAAGTGTCAAAACGTGTTTTTCAGCAGAAATAAACATGTTTCTGCAAGTTTGGTCAACCCCATGTAAGTTATGGGGCAGTAACATCACACTTTTGAAAACGTGTTTTTCAGCCCGAAATAAGCGCGTTTTTTCAGACAACTGAATCTCCTTGTAACAGCAAGGCTCAGAAGAGCCCACACACTCAGCCCTTAACCCCAGTGTACAGAAAGTGTCAAAACGTGTTTTTCAGCAGAAATAAACATGTTTCTGCAAGTTTGGTCAACCCCATGTAAGTTATGGGGCAGTAACATCACACTTTTGAAAACGTGTTTTTCAGCCCGAAATAAGCACGTTTTTTCAGACAACTGAATCTCCTTGTAACAGCAAGGCTCAGAAGAGCCCACACACTCAGCCCTTAACCCCAGTGTACAGAAAGTGTCAAAACGTGTTTTTCAGCAGAAATAAACATGTTTCTGCAAGTTTGGTCAACCCTATGTAATTTATGGGGCAGTAACATCACACTTTTGAAAACGTGTTTTTCAGCCCGAAATAAACGCGTTTTTTCAGACAACTGAATCTCCTTGTAACAGCAAGGCTCAGAAGAGCCCACACACTCAGCCCTTAACCCCAGTGTACAGAAAGTGTCAAAACGTGTTTTTCAGCAGAAATAAACATGTTTCTGCAAGTTTGGTCAACCCCATGTAAGTTATGGGGCAGTAACATCACACTTTTGAAAACGTGTTTTTCAGCCCGAAATAAACGCGTTTTTTCAGACAACTGAATCTCCTTGTAACAGCAAGGCTCAGAAGAGCCCACACACTCAGCCCTTAACCCCAGTGTACAGAAAGTGTCAAAACGTGTTTTTCAGCAGAAATAAACATGTTTCTGCAAGTTTGGTCAACCCCATGTAAGTTATGGGGCAGTAACATCACACGTTTCAAAACGTGTTTTTCAGCCCGAAATAAGCGCGTTTTTTCAGACACCTGAATTTCCTTGTAACAGCAAGGCTCAGAAGACCCCACACACTCAGCCCTTAACCCCAGTGTACAGAAAGTGTCAAAACGTGTTTTTCAGCAGAAATAAACATGTTTCTGCAAGTTTGGTCAACCCCATGTAAGTTATGGGGCAGTAACATCACACTTTTGAAAACGTGTTTTTCAGCCCGAAATAAGCGCGTTTTTTCAGACAACTGAATCTCCTTGTAACAGCAAGGCTCAGAAGAGCCCACACACTCAGCCCTTAACCCCAGTGTACAGAAAGTGTCAAAACGTGTTTTTCAGCAGAAATAAACATGTTTCTGCAAGTTTGGTCAACCCCATGTAAGTTATGGGGCAGTAACATCACACTTTTGAAAACGTGTTTTTCAGCCCGAAATAAACGCGTTTTTTCAGACCACTGAATCTCCTTGTAACAGCAAGGCTCAGAAGAGCCCACACACTCAGCCCTTAACCCCAGTGTACAGAAAGTGTCAAAACGTGTTTTTCAGCAGAAATAAACATGTTTCTGCAAGTTTGGTCAACCCCATGTAAGTTATTTGGCAGTAACATCACACTTTTGAAAACGTGTTTTTCAGCCCGAAATAAACGCGTTTTTTCAGACAACTGAATCTCCTTGTAACAGCAAGGCTCAGAAGAGCCCACACACTCAGCCCTTAACCCCAGTGTGCAGAAAGGGTCAAAACGTGTTTTTCAGCAGAAATAAACATGTTTCTGCAAGTTTGGTCAACCCCATGTAAGTTATGGGGCAGTAACATCACACTTTTGAAAACGTGTTTTTCAGCCCGAAATAAGCACGTTTTTTCAGACAACTGAATCTCCTTGTAACAGCAAGGCTCAGAAGAGCCCACACACTCAGCCCTTAACCCCAGTGTACAGAAAGTGTCAAAACGTGTTTTTCAGCAGAAATAAACATGTTTCTGCAAGTTTGGTCAACCCCATGTAAGTTATGGGGCAGTAACATCACACTTTTGAAAACGTGTTTTTCAGCCCGAAATAAGCGCGTTTTTTCAGACAACTGAATCTCCTTGTAACAGCAAGGCTCAGAAGAGCCCACACACTCAGCCCTTAACCCCAGTGTGCAGAAAGTGTCAAAACGTGTTTTTCAGCAGAAATAAACATGTTTCTGCAAGTTTGGTCAACCCCATGTAAGTTATGGGGCAGTAACATCACATTTTTCAAAACGTGTTTTTCAGCCCGAAATAAGCGCGTTTTTTCAGACACCTGAATTTCCTTGTAACAGCAAGGCTCAGAAGAGCCCACACACTCAGCCCTTAACCCCAGTGTACAGAAAGTGTCAAAACGTGTTTTTCAGCAGAAATAAACATGTTTCTGCAAGTTTGGTCAACCCCATGTAAGTTATGGGGCAGTAACATCACACTTTTGAAAACGTGTTTTTCAGCCCGAAATAAGCGCGTTTTTTCAGACAACTGAATCTCCTTGTAACAGCAAGGCTCAGAAGAGCCCACACACTCAGCCCTTAACCCCAGTGTACAGAAAGTGTCAAAACGTGTTTTTCAGCAGAAATAAACATGTTTCTGCAAGTTTGGTCAACCCCATGTAAGTTATGGGGCAGTAACATCACACTTTTGAAAACGTGTTTTTCAGCCCGAAATAAGCACGTTTTTTCAGACAACTGAATCTCCTTGTAACAGCAAGGCTCAGAAGAGCCCACACACTCAGCCCTTAACCCCAGTGTACAGAAAGTGTCAAAACGTGTTTTTCAGCAGAAATAAACATGTTTCTGCAAGTTTGGTCAACCCCATGTAAGTTATGGGGCAGTAACATCACACTTTTGAAAACGTATTTTTCAGCCCGAAATAAACGCGTTTTTTCAGACAACTGAATCTCCTTGTAACAGCAAGGCTCAGAAGAGCCCACACACTCAGCCCTTAACCCCAGTGTACAGAAAGTGTCAAAACGTGTTTTTCAGCAGAAATAAACATGTTTCTGCAAGTTTGGTCAACCCCATGTAAGTTATGGGGCAGTAACATCACACTTTTGAAAACGTGTTTTTCAGCCCGAAATAAACGCGTTTTTTCAGACAACTGAATCTCCTTGTAACAGCAAGGCTCAGAAGAGCCCACACACTCAGCCCTTAACCCCAGTGTGCAGAAAGTGTCAAAACGTGTTTTTCAGCAGAAATAAACATGTTTCTGCAAGTTTGGTCAACCCCATGTAAGTTATGGGGCAGTAACATCACATTTTTCAAAACGTGTTTTTCAGCCCGAAATAAGCGCGTTTTTTCAGACACCTGAATTTCCTTGTAACAGCAAGGCTCAGAAGAGCCCACACACTCAGCCCTTAACCCCAGTGTACAGAAAGTGTCAAAACGTGTTTTTCAGCAGAAATAAACATGTTTCTGCAAGTTTGGTCAACCCCATGTAAGTTATGGGGCAGTAACATCACACTTTTGAAAACGTGTTTTTCAGCCCGAAATAAGCGCGTTTTTTCAGACAACTGAATCTCCTTGTAACAGCAAGGCTCAGAAGAGCCCACACACTCAGCCCTTAACCCCAGTGTACAGAAAGTGTCAAAACGTGTTTTTCAGCAGAAATAAACATGTTTCTGCAAGTTTGGTCAACCCCATGTAAGTTATGGGGCAGTAACATCACACTTTTGAAAACGTGTTTTTCAGCCCGAAATAAGCGCGTTTTTTCAGACAACTGAATCTCCTTGTAACAGCAAGGCTCAGAAGAGCCCACACACTCAGCCCTTAACCCCAGTGTGCAGAAAGTGTCAAAACGTGTTTTTCAGCAGAAATAAACATGTTTCTGCAAGTTTGGTCAACCCCATGTAAGTTATGGGGCAGTAACATCACATTTTTCAAAACGTGTTTTTCAGCCCGAAATAAGCGCGTTTTTTCAGACACCTGAATTTCCTTGTAACAGCAAGGCTCAGAAGAGCCCACACACTCAGCCCTTAACCCCAGTGTACAGAAAGTGTCAAAACGTGTTTTTCAGCAGAAATAAACATGTTTCTGCAAGTTTGGTCAACCCCATGTAAGTTATGGGGCAGTAACATCACACTTTTGAAAACGTGTTTTTCAGCCCGAAATAAGCGCGTTTTTTCAGACAACTGAATCTCCTTGTAACAGCAAGGCTCAGAAGAGCCCACACACTCAGCCCTTAACCCCAGTGTACAGAAAGTGTCAAAACGTGTTTTTCAGCAGAAATAAACATGTTTCTGCAAGTTTGGTCAACCCCATGTAAGTTATGGGGCAGTAACATCACACTTTTGAAAACGTGTTTTTCAGCCCGAAATAAGCACGTTTTTTCAGACAACTGAATCTCCTTGTAACAGCAAGGCTCAGAAGAGCCCACACACTCAGCCCTTAACCCCAGTGTACAGAAAGTGTCAAAACGTGTTTTTCAGCAGAAATAAACATGTTTCTGCAAGTTTGGTCAACCCCATGTAAGTTATGGGGCAGTAACATCACACTTTTGAAAACGTGTTTTTCAGCCCGAAATAAACGCGTTTTTTCAGACAACTGAATCTCCTTGTAACAGCAAGGCTCAGAAGAGCCCACACACTCAGCCCTTAACCCCAGTGTACAGAAAGTGTCAAAACGTGTTTTTCAGCAGAAATAAACATGTTTCTGCAAGTTTGGTCAACCCCATGTAAGTTATGGGGCAGTAACATCACACTTTTGAAAACGTGTTTTTCAGCCCGAAATAAACGCGTTTTTTCAGACAACTGAATCTCCTTGTAACAGCAAGGCTCAGAAGAGCCCACACACTCAGCCCTTAACCCCAGTGTACAGAAAGTGTCAAAACGTGTTTTTCAGCAGAAATAAACATGTTTCTGCAAGTTTGGTCAACCCCATGTAAGTTATGGGGCAGTAACATCACACTTTTGAAAACGTGTTTTTCAGCCCGAAATAAGCACGTTTTTTCAGACAACTGAATCTCCTTGTAACAGCAAGGCTCAGAAGAGCCCACACACTCAGCCCTTAACCCCAGTGTACAGAAAGTGTCAAAACGTGTTTTTCAGCAGAAATAAACATGTTTCTGCAAGTTTGGTCAACCCCATGTAAGTTATGGGGCAGTAACATCACACTTTTGAAAACGTATTTTTCAGCCCGAAATAAACGCGTTTTTTCAGACAACTGAATCTCCTTGTAACAGCAAGGCTCAGAAGAGCCCACACACTCAGCCCTTAACCCCAGTGTACAGAAAGTGTCAAAACGTGTTTTTCAGCAGAAATAAACATGTTTCTGCAAGTTTGGTCAACCCCATGTAAGTTATGGGGCAGTAACATCACACTTTTGAAAACGTGTTTTTCAGCCCGAAATAAACGCGTTTTTTCAGACAACTGAATCTCCTTGTAACAGCAAGGCTCAGAAGAGCCCACACACTCAGCCCTTAACCCCAGTGTGCAGAAAGTGTCAAAACGTGTTTTTCAGCAGAAATAAACATGTTTCTGCAAGTTTGGTCAACCCCATGTAAGTTATGGGGCAGTAACATCACATTTTTCAAAACGTGTTTTTCAGCCCGAAATAAGCGCGTTTTTTCAGACACCTGAATTTCCTTGTAACAGCAAGGCTCAGAAGAGCCCACACACTCAGCCCTTAACCCCAGTGTACAGAAAGTGTCAAAACGTGTTTTTCAGCAGAAATAAACATGTTTCTGCAAGTTTGGTCAACCCCATGTAAGTTATGGGGCAGTAACATCACACTTTTGAAAACGTGTTTTTCAGCCCGAAATAAGCGCGTTTTTTCAGACAACTGAATCTCCTTGTAACAGCAAGGCTCAGAAGAGCCCACACACTCAGCCCTTAACCCCAGTGTACAGAAAGTGTCAAAACGTGTTTTTCAGCAGAAATAAACATGTTTCTGCAAGTTTGGTCAACCCCATGTAAGTTATGGGGCAGTAACATCACACTTTTGAAAACGTGTTTTTCAGCCCGAAATAAGCGCGTTTTTTCAGACAACTGAATCTCCTTGTAACAGCAAGGCTCAGAAGAGCCCACACACTCAGCCCTTAACCCCAGTGTGCAGAAAGTGTCAAAACGTGTTTTTCAGCAGAAATAAACATGTTTCTGCAAGTTTGGTCAACCCCATGTAAGTTATGGGGCAGTAACATCACATTTTTCAAAACGTGTTTTTCAGCCCGAAATAAGCGCGTTTTTTCAGACACCTGAATTTCCTTGTAACAGCAAGGCTCAGAAGAGCCCACACACTCAGCCCTTAACCCCAGTGTACAGAAAGTGTCAAAACGTGTTTTTCAGCAGAAATAAACATGTTTCTGCAAGTTTGGTCAACCCCATGTAAGTTATGGGGCAGTAACATCACACTTTTGAAAACGTGTTTTTCAGCCCGAAATAAGCGCGTTTTTTCAGACAACTGAATCTCCTTGTAACAGCAAGGCTCAGAAGAGCCCACACACTCAGCCCTTAACCCCAGTGTACAGAAAGTGTCAAAACGTGTTTTTCAGCAGAAATAAACATGTTTCTGCAAGTTTGGTCAACCCCATGTAAGTTATGGGGCAGTAACATCACACTTTTGAAAACGTGTTTTTCAGCCCGAAATAAGCACGTTTTTTCAGACAACTGAATCTCCTTGTAACAGCAAGGCTCAGAAGAGCCCACACACTCAGCCCTTAACCCCAGTGTACAGAAAGTGTCAAAACGTGTTTTTCAGCAGAAATAAACATGTTTCTGCAAGTTTGGTCAACCCCATGTAAGTTATGGGGCAGTAACATCACACTTTTGAAAACGTGTTTTTCAGCCCGAAATAAACGCGTTTTTTCAGACAACTGAATCTCCTTGTAACAGCAAGGCTCAGAAGAGCCCACACACTCAGCCCTTAACCCCAGTGTACAGAAAGTGTCAAAACGTGTTTTTCAGCAGAAATAAACATGTTTCTGCAAGTTTGGTCAACCCCATGTAAGTTATGGGGCAGTAACATCACACTTTTGAAAACGTGTTTTTCAGCCCGAAATAAACGCGTTTTTTCAGACAACTGAATCTCCTTGTAACAGCAAGGCTCAGAAGAGCCCACACACTCAGCCCTTAACCCCAGTGTGCAGAAAGTGTCAAAACGTGTTTTTCAGCAGAAATAAACATGTTTCTGCAAGTTTGGTCAACCCCATGTAAGTTATGGGGCAGTAACATCACATTTTTCAAAACGTGTTTTTCAGCCCGAAATAAGCGCGTTTCTTCAGACACCTGAATTTCCTTGTAACAGCAAGGCTCAGAAGAGCCCACACACTCAGCCCTTAACCCCAGTGCACAGAAAGTGTCAAAACGTGTTTTTCAGCAGAAATAAACATGTTTCTGCAAGTTTGGTCAACCCCATGTAAGTTATGGGGCAGTAACATCACACTTTTGAAAACGTGTTTTTCAGCCCGAAATAAACGCGTTTTTTCAGACAACTGAATCTCCTTGTAACAGGAAGGCTCAGAAGAGCCCACACACTCAGCCCTTAATCCCAGTGTACAGAAAGTGTCAAAACGTGTTTTTCAGCAGAAATAAACATGTTTCTGCAAGTTTGGTCAACCCCATGTAAGTTATGGGGCAGTAACATCACACTTTTCAAAACGTGTTTTTCAGCCCGAAATAAGCGCGTTTTTTCAGACAACTGAATCTCCTTGTAACAGCAAGGCTCAGAAGAGCCCACACACTCAGCCCTTAACCCCAGTGTGCAGAAAGGGTCAAAACGTGTTTTTCAGCAGAAA
This sequence comes from Lepisosteus oculatus, assembly GCF_040954835.1. Taxonomy (NCBI): domain Eukaryota; kingdom Metazoa; phylum Chordata; class Actinopteri; order Semionotiformes; family Lepisosteidae; genus Lepisosteus; species Lepisosteus oculatus. Next base: position 41,972 of record NW_027168296.1, read on the forward strand.
TAAACATGTTTCTGCAAGTTTGGTCAACCCCATGTAAGTTATGGGGCAGTAACATCACACTTTTGAAAACGTGTTTTTCAGCCCGAAATAAGCACGTTTTTTCAGACAACTGAATCTCCTTGTAACAGCAAGGCTCAGAAGAGCCCACACACTCAGCCCTTAACCCCAGTGTACAGAAAGTGTCAAAACGTGTTTTTCAGCAGAAATAAACATGTTTCTGCAAGTTTGGTCAACCCCATGTAAGTTATGGGGCAGTAACATCACACGTTTCAAAACGTGTTTTTCAGCCCGAAATAAGCGCGTTTTTTCAGACAACTGAATCTCCTTGTAACAGCAAGGCTCAGAAGAGCCCACACACTCAGCCCTTAACCCCAGTGTGCAGAAAGTGTCAAAACGTGTTTTTCAGCAGAAATAAACATGTTTCTGCAAGTTTGGTCAACCCCATGTAAGTTATGGGGCAGTAACATCACATTTTTCAAAACGTGTTTTTCAGCCCGAAATAAGCGCGTTTTTTCAGACACCTGAATTTCCTTGTAACAGCAAGGCTCAGAAGAGCCCACACACTCAGCCCTTAACCCCAGTGTACAGAAAGTGTCAAAACGTGTTTTTCAGCAGAAATAAACATGTTTCTGCAAGTTTGGTCAACCCCATGTAAGTTATGGGGCAGTAACATCACACTTTTGAAAACGTGTTTTTCAGCCCGAAATAAGCGCGTTTTTTCAGACAACTGAATCTCCTTGTAACAGCAAGGCTCAGAAGAGCCCACACACTCAGCCCTTAACCCCAGTGTACAGAAAGTGTCAAAACGTGTTTTTCAGCAGAAATAAACATGTTTCTGCAAGTTTGGTCAACCCCATGTAAGTTATGGGGCAGTAACATCACACTTTTGAAAACGTGTTTTTCAGCCCGAAATAAGCGCGTTTTTTCAGACAACTGAATCTCCTTGTAACAGCAAGGCTCAGAAGAGCCCACACACTCAGCCCTTAACCCCAGTGTGCAGAAAGTGTCAAAACGTGTTTTCAGCAGAAATAAACATGTTTCTGCAAGTTTGGTCAACCCCATGTAAGTTATGGGGCAGTAACATCACATTTTTCAAAACGTGTTTTTCAGCCCGAAATAAGCGCGTTTTTTCAGACACCTGAATTTCCTTGTAACAGCAAGGCTCAGAAGAGCCCACACACTCAGCCCTTAACCCCAGTGTACAGAAAGTGTCAAAACGTGTTTTTCAGCAGAAATAAACATGTTTCTGCAAGTTTGGTCAACCCCATGTAAGTTATGGGGCAGTAACATCACACTGTTGAAAACGTGTTTTTCAGCCCGAAATAAGCGCGTTTTTTCAGACAACTGAATCTCCTTGTAACAGCAAGGCTCAGAAGAGCCCACACACTCAGCCCTTAACCCCAGTGTACAGAAAGTGTCAAAACGTGTTTTTCAGCAGAAATAAACATGTTTCTGCAAGTTTGGTCAACCCCATGTAAGTTATGGGGCAGTAACATCACACTTTTGAAAACGTGTTTTTCAGCCCGAAATAAGCACGTTTTTTCAGACAACTGAATCTCCTTGTAACAGCAAGGCTCAGAAGAGCCCACACACTCAGCCCTTAACCCCAGTGTACAGAAAGTGTCAAAACGTGTTTTTCAGCAGAAATAAACATGTTTCTGCAAGTTTGGTCAACCCCATGTAAGTTATGGGGCAGTAACATCACACTTTTGAAAACGTGTTTTTCAGCCGGAAATAAACGCGTTTTTTCAGACAACTGAATCTCCTTGTAACAGCAAGGCTCAGAAGAGCCCACACACTCAGCCCTTAATCCCAGTGTACAGAAAGTGTCAAAACGTGTTTTTCAGCAGAAATAAACATGTTTCTGCAAGTTTGGTCAACCCCATGTAAGTTATGGGGCAGTAACATCACACTTTTGAAAACGTGTTTTTCAGCCCGAAATAAGCGCGTTTTTTCAGACAACTGAATCTCCTTGTAACAGCAAGGCTCAGAAGAGCCCACACACTCAGCCCTTAACCCCAGTGTGCAGAAAGTGTCAAAACGTGTTTTTCAGCAGAAATAAACATGTTTCTGCAAGTTTGGTCAACCCCATGTAAGTTATGGGGCAGTAACATCACATTTTTCAAAACGTGTTTTTCAGCCCGAAATAAGCGCGTTTTTTCAGACACCTGAATTTCCTTGTAACAGCAAGGCTCAGAAGAGCCCACACACTCAGCCCTTAACCCCAGTGTACAGAAAGTGTCAAAACGTGTTTTTCAGCAGAAATAAACATGTTTCTGCAAGTTTGGTCAACCCCATGTAAGTTATGGGGCAGTAACATCACACTTTTGAAAACGTGTTTTTCAGCCCGAAATAAGCACGTTTTTTCAGACAACTGAATCTCCTTGTAGCAGCAAGGCTCAGAAGAGCCCACACACTCAGCCCTTAACCCCAGTGTGCAGAAAGTGTCAAAACGTGTTTTTCAGCAGAAATAAACATGTTTCTGCAAGTTTGGTCAACCCCATGTAAGTTATGGGGCAGTAACATCACACGTTTCAAAACGTGTTTTTCAGCCCGAAATAAGCGCGTTTTTTCAGACAACTGAATCTCCTTGTAACAGCAAGGCTCAGAAGAGCCCACACACTCAGCCCTTAACCCCAGTGTGCAGAAAGTGTCAAAACGTGTTTTTCAGCAGAAATAAACATGTTTCTGCAAGTTTGGTCAACCCCATGTAAGTTATGGGGCAGTAACATCACACTTTTGAAAACGTGTTTTTCAGCCCGAAATAAGCACGTTTTTTCAGACAACTGAATCTCCTTGTAACAGCAAGGCTCAGAAGAGCCCACACACTCAGCCCTTAACCCCAGTGTACAGAAAGTGTCAAAACGTGTTTTTCAGCAGAAATAAACATGTTTCTGCAAGTTTGGTCAACCCCATGTAAGTTATGGGGCAGTAACATCACACTTTTGAAAACGTGTTTTTCAGCCCGAAATAAGCGCGTTTTTTCAGACAACTGAATCTCCTTGTAACAGCAAGGCTCAGAAGAGCCCACACACTCAGCCCTTAACCCCAGTGTGCAGAAAGTGTCAAAACGTGTTTTCAGCAGAAATAAACATGTTTCTGCAAGTTTGGTCAACCCCATGTAAGTTATGGGGCAGTAACATCACATTTTTCAAAACGTGTTTTTCAGCCCGAAATAAGCGCGTTTTTTCAGACACCTGAATTTCCTTGTAACAGCAAGGCTCAGAAGAGCCCACACACTCAGCCCTTAACCC
>NW_027168297.1:0-44745 GCF_040954835.1 Lepisosteus oculatus
TGTCTGAAAAAACGCGTTTATTTTGGGCTGAAAAACACGTTTTGAAAAGGGTGCTGTTACTGCCCCATAACTTACATGGGGTTGACCAAACTTGCAGAAACATGTTTATTTCTGCTGAAAAACACGTTTTGACCCTTTCTGCACACTGGGGTTAAGATCTGAGTGTGTGGGCTCTTCTGAGTTTTGCTGTTACATGGTGATTCAGTTGTCTGAAAAAACGCGTTTATTTCGGGCTGAAAAACACGTCTTGAAAAGTGTGCTGTTACTGCCCCATAACTTACATGGGGTTGACCAAAGTTGCAGAAACATGTTTATTTCTGCTGAAAAACACGTTTTGACCCTTTCTGCACACTGGGGTTAAGAGCTGAGTGTGTGGGCTCTTCTGAGCCTTGCTGTTACATGGGGATTCAGTTGTCTGAAAAAACGCGTTTATTTCGGGCTGAAAAACACGTTTTGAAAAGGGTGCTGTTACTGCCCCATAACTTACATGGGGTTGACCAAACTTGCAGAAACATGTTTATTTCTGCTGAAAAACACGTTTTGACCCTTTTTGCACTGTGGGGTAAAGAGCTGAGTGTGTGGGCTCTTCTGAGCCTTGCTGTTACATGGGGATTCAGTTGTCTGAAAAAACGCGTTTATTTCGGCCTGAAAAACACGTTTTGAAAAGTGTGCTGTTACTGCCCCATAACTTACATGGGGTTGACCAAACTTGCAGAAACATGTTTATTTCTGCTGAAAAACACGTTTTGACCCTTTATGCACACTGGGGTTAAGAGCTGTGTGGGCTCTTCTGAGCCTTGCTGTTACATATTGATTCAGTTGTCTGAAAAAATGCGTTTATTTCGGGCTGAAAAACACGTTTTGAAAGGGTGCTGTTACTGCCCCATAATTTACATGGGGTTGACCAAACTTGCAGAAACATGTATATTTCTGCTGAAAAACACGTTATGACCCTTTCTGCACACCTGGGTTAAGAGCTGAGAGTGTGGGCTCTTCTGAGCCTTGCTGTTACATGTTGATTCAGTTGTCTGAAAAAACGCGTTAATTTCGGGCTGAAAAACACGTTTTGAAAAGTGTGCTGTTTCTGCCCCATAACTTACATGGGGTTGACCAAACTTGCAGAAACATGTTTATATTTGCTGGAAAACACGTTTTGACACTTTTTGCACACTGGGGTTAAGAGCTGAGTGTGTGGGCTCTTCTGAGCCTTGCTGTTACATGTTGACTCAGTTGTCTGAAAAAACGCGCTTATTTCGGGCTGAAAAACACGTTTTGAAAAGGGTGCTGTTACTGCCCCATAACTTACATGGGGTTGACCAAACTTGTAGAAACATGTTTATTTCTGCTGAAAAACACGTTTTGACACTTTTTGCACACTGGGGTTAAGAGCTGAGTGTGTGGGCTCTTCTGAGCCTTGCTGTTACATGGGGATTCAGTTGTCTGAAAAAACACGTTTATTTCGGGCTGAAAAACACGTTTTGAAAAGGGTGCTGTTACTGCCCCATAACTTACATGGGGTTGACCAAACTTGCAGAAACATGTTTATTTCTGCTGAAAAACACGTTTTGACCCTTTCTGCACACTGGGGTTAAGATCTGAGTGTGTGGGCTCTTCTGAGTTTTGCTGTTACATGGGGATTCAGTTGTCTGAAAAAACGCGTTTATTTCGGGCTGAAAAACACGTCTTGAAAAGTGTGCTGTTACTGCCCCATAACTTACATGGGGTTGACCAAAGTTGCAGAAACATGTTTATTTCTGCTGAAAAACACGTTTTGACCCTTTCTGCACACTGGGGTTAAGAGCTGAGTGTGTGGGCTCTTCTGAGCCTTGCTGTTACATGGGGATTCAGTTGTCTGAAAAAACGCGTTTATTTCGGGCTGAAAAACACGTTTTGAAAAGGGTGCTGTTACTGCCCCATAACTTACATGGGGTTGACCAAACTTGCAGAAACATGTTTATTTCTGCTGAAAAACACGTTTTGACCCTTTTTGCACTGTGGGGTAAAGAGCTGAGTGTGTGGTCTCTTCTGAGCCTTGCTGTTACATGGGGATTCAGTTGTCTGAAAAAACGCGTTTATTTCGGCCTGAAAAACACGTTTTGAAAAGTGTGCTGTTACTGCCCCATAACTTACATGGGGTTGACCAAACTTGCAGAAACATGTTTATTTCTGCTGAAAAACACGTTTTGACCCTTTATGCACACTGGGGTTAAGAGCTGTGTGGGCTCTTCTGAGCCTTGCTGTTACATATTGATTCAGTTGTCTGAAAAAATGCGTTTATTTCGGGCTGAAAAACACGTTTTGAAAGGGTGCTGTTACTGCCCCATAATTTACATGGGGTTGACCAAACTTGCAGAAACATGTTTATTTCTGCTGAAAAACACGTTTTGACCCTTTCTGCACACTGGGGTTAAGAGCTGAGTGTGTGGGCTCTTCTGAGCCTTGCTGTTACATGGGGATTCAGTTGTCTGAAAAAACGCGTTTATTTCGGGCTGAAAAACACGTTTTGAAAAGTGTGCTGTAACTGCCCCATAACTTACATGGGGTATACCAAACTTGCAGAAACATGTTAATTTCTGCTGAAAAACACGTTTTGACCCTTTCTGCACACTGGGGTTAAGAGCTGAGTGTGTGGGCTCTTCTGAGCCTTGCTGTTACATGGGGATTCAGTTGTCTGAAAAAACGCGTTTATTTCGGGCTGAAAAACACGTTTTGAAAAGTGTGCTGTTACTGCCCCATAACTTACATGGGGTTGACCAAAGTTGCAGAAACATGTTTATTTCTGCTGAAAAACACGTTTTGACCCTTTCTGCACACTGGGGTTAAGAGCTGAGTATGTGGGCTCTTCTGAGCCTTGCTGTTACATGGGGATTCAGTTGTCTGAAAAAACGCGTTTATTTCGGGCTGAAAAACACGTTTTGAAAAGTGTGCTGTAACTGCCCCATAACTTACATGGGGTATACCAAACTTGCAGAAACATGTTAATTTCTGCTGAAAAACACGTTTTGACCCTTTCTGCACACTGGGGTTAAGAGCTGAGTATGTGGGCTCTTCTGAGCCTTGCTGTTACATGGGGATTCAGTTGTCTGAAAAAACGCGTTTATTTCGGGCTGAAAAACACGTTTTGAAAAGTGTGCTGTTTCTGCCCCATAACTTACATGGGGTTGACCAAACTTGCAGAAACATGTTTATATTTGCTGGAAAACACGTTTTGACACTTTTTGCACACTGGGGTTAAGAGCTGAGTGTGTGGGCTCTTCTGAGCCTTGCTGTTACATGTTGATTCAGTTGTCTGAAAAAACGCGCTTATTTCGGGCTGAAAAACACGTTTTGAAAAGTGTGCTGTAACTGCCCCATAACTTACATGGGGTTGACCAAAGTTGCAGAAACATGTTTATTTCTGCTGAAAAACACGTTTTGACCCTTTATGCACACTGGGGTTAAGAGCTGTGTGGGCTCTTCTGAGCCTTGCTGTTACATATTGATTCAGTTGTCTGAAAAAATGCGTTTATTTCGGGCTGAAAAACACGTTTTGAAAAGTGTGCTGTTTCTGCCCCATAACTTACATGGGGTTGACCAAACTTGCAAAAACATGTTTATATTTGCTGGAAAACACGTTTTGACACTTTTTGCACATTGGGGTTAAGAGCTGAGTGTGTGGGCTCTTCTGAGCCTTGCTGTTACATGTTGATTCAGTTGTCTGAAAAAACGCGTTTATTTCGGGCTGAAAAACACGTTTTGAAAAGGGTGCTGTTACTGCCCCATAACTTACATGGAGTTCACCAAACTTGCAGAAACATGTTAATTTCTGCTGAAAAACACGTTTTGACCCTTTCTGCACACTGGGGTTAAGAGCTGAGTGTGTGGGCTCTTCTGAGCCTTGCTGTTACATGGGGATTCAGTTGTCTGAAAAAACGCGTTTATTTCGGGCTGAAAAACACGTTTTGAAAAGTGTGCTGTTACTGCCCCATAACTTACATGGGGTTGACCAAAGTTGCAGAAACATGTTTATTTCTGCTGAAAAACACGTTTTGACCCTTTCTGCACACTGGGGTTAAGAGCTGAGTGTGTGGGCTCTTCTGAGACTTGCTGTTACTTGGGGATTCATTTGTTGAAAAAACGCGTTTATTTCGGGCTGAAAAACACGTTTTGAAAAGGGTGCTGTTACTGCCCCATAACTTACATGGGGTTGACCAAACTTGCAGAAACATGTTTATTTCTGCTGAAAAACATGTTTTGACCCTTTTTGCACTGTGGGGTAAAGAGCTGAGTGTGTGGGCTCTTCTGAGCCTTGCTGTTACATGGGGATTCAGTTGTCTGAAAAAACGCGTTTATTTCGGCCTGAAAAACACGTTTTGAAAAGTGTGCTGTTACTGCCCCATAACTTACATGGGGTTGACCAAACTTGCAGAAACATGTTTATTTCTGCTGAAAAACACGTTTTGACCCTTTCTGCACTGTGGGGTAAAGAGCTGAGTGTGTGGGCTCTTCTGAGCCTTGCTGTTACATGGGGATTCAGTTGTCTGAAAAAACGCGTTTATTTCGGCCTGAAAAACACGTTTTGAAAAGTGTGCTGTAACTGCCCCATAACTTACATGGGGTTGACCAAACTTGCAGAAACATGTTTATTTCTGCTGAAAAACACGTTTTGACCCTTTCTGCACACTGGGGTTAAGAGCTGAGTTTGTGGGCTCTTCTGAGCCTTGCTGTTACATGGGGATTCAGTTGTCTGAAAAAACGCGTTTATTTCGGCCTGAAAAACACGTTTTGAAAAGTGTGCTGTTACTGCCCCATAACTTACATGGGGTTGACCAAACTTGCAGAAACATGTTTATTTCTGCTGAAAAACACGTTTTGACCCTTTCTGCACTGTGGGGTAAAGAGCTGAGTGTGTGGGCTCTTCTGAGCCTTGCTGTTACATGGGGATTCAGTTGTCTGAAAAAACGCGTTTATTTCGGCCTGAAAAACACGTTTTGAAAAGTGTGCTGTAACTGCCCCATAACTTACATGGGGTTGACCAAACTTGCAGAAACATGTTTATTTCTGCTGAAAAACACGTTTTGACCCTTTCTGCACTGTGGGGTAAAGAGCTGAGTGTGTGGGCTCTTCTGAGCCTTGCTGTTACATGGGGATTCAGTTGTCTGAAAAAACGCGTTTATTTCGGCCTGAAAAACACGTTTTGAAAAGTGTGCTGTAACTGCCCCATAACTTACATGGGGTTGACCAAACTTAAAGAAACATGTTTATTTCTGCTGAAAAACACGTTTTGACCCTTTCTGCACACCTGGGTTAAGAGATGAGAGTGTGGGCTCTTCTGAGCCTTGCTGTTACATGTTGATTCAGTTGTCTGAAAAAACGCGTTTATTTCGGGCTGAAAAACACGTTTTGAAAAGTGTGCTGTTACTGCCCCATAACTTACATGGGGTTGACCAAACTTGCAGAAACATGTTTATTTCTGCTGAAAAACACGTTTTGACCCTTTCTGCACACTGGGGTTAAGAGCTGAGTGTGTGGGCTCTTCTGAGAGTTGCTGTTACATGTTGATTCAGTTGTCTGAAAAAACGCGTTTATTTCGGGCTGAAAAACACGTTTTGAAAAGTGTGCTGTTACTGCCCCATAACTTACATGGGGTTGACCAAACTTGCAGAAACATGTTTATTTCTGCTGAAAAACACGTTTTGACCCTTTCTGCACACTGGGGTTAAGAGCTGAGTGTGTGGGCTCTTCTGAGAGTTGCTGTTACATGTTGATTCAGTTGTCTGAAAAAATGCGTTTATTTCAGGCTGAAAAACACGTTTTGAAAAGTGTGCTGTTTCTGCCCCATAACTTACATGGGGTTGACCAAACTTGCAGAAACATGTTTATATTTGCTGGAAAACACGTTTTGACACTTTTTGCACACTGGGGTTAAGAGCTGAGTGTGTGGGCTCTTCTGAGCCTTGCTGTTACATGTTGATTCAGTTGTCTGAAAAAACGCGCTTATTTCGGGCTGAAAAACACGTTTTGAAAAGGGTGCTGTTACTGCCCCATAACTTACATGGGGTTGACCAAACTTGCAGAAACATGTTTATTTCTGCTGAAAAACACGTTTTGACCCTTTCTGCACACTGGGGTTAAGAGCTGAGTGTGTGGGCTCTTCTGAGACTTGCTGTTACTTGGGGATTCATTTGTTGAAAAAACGCGTTTATTTCGGGCTGAAAAACACGTTTTGAAAAGGGTGCTGTTACTGCCCCATAACTTACATGGGGTTGACCAAACTTGCAGAAACATGTTTATTTCTGCTGAAAAACACGTTTTGACCCTTTCTGCACACTGGGGTTAAGATCTGAGTGCGTGGGCTCTTCTGAGTTTTGCTGTTACATGGGGATTCAGTTGTCTGAAAAAACGCGTTTATTTCGGGCTGAAAAACACGTTTTGAAAAGGGTGCTGTTACAGCCCCATAACTTACATGGGATTGACCAAACTTGTAGAAACATGTTTATTTCTGCTGAAAAACACGTTTTGACCCTTTCTGCACACTGGGGTTAAGAGCTGAGTGTGTGGGCTCTTCTGAGACTTGCTGTAACTTGGGGATTCAGTTGTCTGAAAAAAAGCGTTTATTTCGGGCTGAAAAACACGTTTTTAAAAGGGTGCTGTTACTGCCCCATAACTTACAAGGGGTTGACCAAACTTGCAGAAACATGTTTATTTCTGCTGAAAAACACGTTTTGACCCTTTCTGCACACTGGGGTTAAGAGCTGAGTGTGTGGGCTCTTCTGAGACTTTCTGTTACTTGGGGATTCATTTGTTGAAAAAACACGTTTATTTCGGGCTGAAAAACACGTTTTGAAAAGGGTGCTGTTACTGCCCCATAACTTACATGGGGTTGACCAAACTTGCAGAAACATGTTTATTTCTGCTGAAAAACACGTTTTGACCCTTTCTGCACACTGGGGTTAAGATCTGAGTGTGTGGGCTCTTCTGAGCCTTGCTGTTACATGGGGATTCAGTTGTCTGAAAAAACGTGTTTATTTCGGGCTGAAAAACACGTTTTGAAAAGGGTGCTGTTACTGCCCCATAACTTACATGGGGTTGACCAAACTTGCAGAAACATGTTTATTTCTGCTGAAAAACACATTTTTAAAAGGGTGCTGGTACTGCCCCATAACTTACAAGGGGTTGACCAAACTTGCAGAAACATGTTTATTTCTGTTGAAAAACACGTTTTGACCCTTTCTGCACACTGGGGTTAAGATCTGAGTGTGTGGGCTCTTCTGAGCCTTGCTGTTACATGTTGATTCAGTTGTCTGAAAAAACGCGCTTATTTCGGGCTGAAAAACACGTTTTGAAAAGGGTGCTGTTACTGCCCCATAACTTACATGGGGTTGACCAAACTTGCAGAAACATGTTTATTTCTGGTGAAAAACACGTTTTGACACTTTTTGCACACTGGGGTTAAGAGCTGAGTGTGTGGGCTCTTCTGAGCCTTGCTGTTACATGGGGATTCAGTTGTCTGAAAAAACGCGTTTATTTCGGGCTGAAAAACACGTTTTGAAAGGGTGCTGTTACTGCCCCATAATTTACATGGGGTTGACCAAAGTTGCAGAAACATGTTTATTTCTGCTGAAAAACACGTTTTGACCCTTTCTGCACACTGGGGTTAAGAGCTGAGTGTGTGGACTTTTCTGAGCCTTGCTGTTACATATTGATTCAGTTGTCTGAAAAAACACGTTTATTTCGGGCTGAAAAACACGTTTTGAAAAGGGTGCTTTTACTGCCCCATAACTTACATGGGGTTCACCAAACTTGCAGAAACATGTTTATTTCTGCTGAAAAACACGTTTTGACCCTTTCTGCACTGTGGGGTAAAGAGCTGAGTGTGTGGGCTCTTCTGAGCCTTGCTGTTACATGGGGATTCAGTTGTCTGAAAAAACGCGTTTATTTCGGCCTGAAAAACACGTTTTGAAAAGTGTGCTGTAACTGCCCCATAACTTACATGGGGTTGACCAAACTTGCAGAAACATGTTTATTTCTGCTGAAAAACACGTTTTGACCCTTTCTGCACACTGGGGTTAAGAGCTGAGTTTGTGGGCTCTTCTGAGCCTTGCTGTTACATGGGGATTCAGTTGTCTGAAAAAACGCGTTTATTTCGGCCTGAAAAACACGTTTTGAAAAGTGTGCTGTTACTGCCCCATAACTTACATGGGGTTGACCAAACTTGCAGAAACATGTTTATTTCTGCTGAAAAACACGTTTTGACCCTTTCTGCACTGTGGGGTAAAGAGCTGAGTGTGTGGGCTCTTCTGAGCCTTGCTGTTACATATTGATTCAGTTGTCTGAAAAAACGCGTTTATTTCGGCCTGAAAAACACGTTTTGAAAAGTGTGCTGTAACTGCCCCATAACTTACATGGGGTTGACCAAACTTGCAGAAACATGTTTATTTCTGCTGAAAAACACGTTTTGACCCTTTCTGCACTGTGGGGTAAAGAGCTGAGTGTGTGGGCTCTTCTGAGCCTTGCTGTTACATGGGGATTCAGTTGTCTGAAAAAACGCGATTATTTCGGCCTGAAAAACACGTTTTGAAAAGTGTGCTGTAACTGCCCCATAACTTACATGGGGTTGACCAAACTTGCAGAAACATGTTTATTTCTGCTGAAAAACACGTTTTGACCCTTTCTGCACACCTGGGTTAAGAGCTGAGAATGTGGGCTCTTCTGAGCCTTGCTGTTACATGTTGATTCAGTTGTCTGAAAAAACGCGTTAATTTCGGGCTGAAAAACACGTTTTGAAAAGTGTGCTGTTTCTGCCCCATAACTTACATGGGGTTGACCAAACTTGCAGAAACATGTTTATTTCTGCTGAAAAACACGTTTTGACACTTTCTGCACACTCTGGTTAAGAGCTGAGTGTGTGGGCTCTTCTGAGCCTTGCTGTTACATGGGGATTCAGTTGTCTGAAAAAACGCGTTTATTTCGGGCTGAAAAACACATTTTGAAAAGGGTGCTGTTACTGCCCCATAACTTACATGGGGTTGACCAAACTTGCAGAAACATGTTTATTTCTGCTGAAAAACACGTTTTGACCCTTTCTGCACACTGGGGTTAAGATCTGAGTGTGTGGGCTCTTCTGAGTTTTGCTGTTACATGGGGATTCAGTTGTCTGAAAAAACGCGTTTATTTCGGGCTGAAAAACACGTTTTGAAAAGGGTGCTGTAACTGCCCCATAACTTACATGGGGTTGACCAAACTTGCAGAAACATGTTTATTTCTGCTGAAAAACACGTTTTGACCCTTTCTGCACACTGGGGTTAAGATCTTAGTGTGTGGGCTCTTCTGAGTTTTGCTGTTACATGGGGATTCAGTTGTCTGAAAAAACGCGTTTATTTCGGGCTGAAAAACACGTTTTGAAAAGTGTGCTGTAACTGCCCCATAACTTACATGGGGTTGACCAAACTTGCAGAAACATGTTTATTTCTGCTGAAAAACACGTTTTGACCCTTTCTGCACACTGGGGTTAAGAGCTGAGTGTGTGGGCTCTTCTGAGACTTGCTGTTACTTGGGGATTCATTTGTTGAAAAAACGCGTCTATTTCGGGCTGAAAAACACGTTTTGAAAAGGGTGCTGTTACTGCCCCATAACTTACATGGGGTTGACCAAACTTGCAGAAACATGTTTATTTCTGCTGAAAAACAGGTTTTGACCCTTTCTGCACACTGGGGTTTAGATCTGAGTGCGTGGGCTCTTCTGAGTTTTGCTGTTACATGGGGATTCAGTTGTCTGAAAAAACGCGTTTATTTCGGGCTGAAAAACACGTTTTGAAAAGGGTGCTGTTACAGCCCCATAACTTACATGGGATTGACCAAACTTGTAGAAACATGTTTATTTCTGCTGAAAAACACGTTTTGACCCTTTCTGCACACTGGGGTAAAGAGCTGAGTGTGTGGGCTCTTCTGAGACTTGCTGTAACTTGGGGATTCAGTTGTCTGAAAAAAAGCGTTTATTTCGGGCTGAAAAACACGTTTTTAAAAGGGTGCTGGTACTGCCCCATAACTTACAAGGGGTTGACCAAACTTGCAGAAACATGTTTATTTCTGCTGAAAAACACGTTTTGACTCTTTCTGCACACTGGGGTTAAGATCTGAGTGTGTGGGCTCTTCTGAGTTTTGCTGTTACATGGGGATTCAGTTGTCTGAAAAAACGCGTTTATTTCGGGCTGAAAAACACGTTTTGAAAAGGGTGCTGTTACTGCCACATAACTTACATGGGGTTGACCAAACTTGCAGAAACATGTTTATTTCTGCTGAAAAACACGTTTTGACCCTTTCTGCACACTGGGGTTAAGAGCTGAGTGTGTGGGCTCTTCTGAGACTTTCTGTTACTTGGGGATTCATTTGTTGAAAAAACGCGTTTATTTCGGGCTGAAAAACACGTTTTGAAAAGGGTGCTGTTACTGCCCCATAACTTACATGTGGTTGACCAAACTTGCAGAAACATGTTTATTTCTGCTGAAAAACACGTTTTGACCCTTTCTGCACACTGGGGTTAAGATCTGAGTGTGTGGGCTCTTCTGAGCCTTGCTGTTACATGGGGATTCAGTTGTCAGAAAAAACGTGTTTATTTCGGGCTGAAAAACACGTTTTGAAAAGGGTGCTGTTACTGCCCCATAACTTACATGGGGTTGACCAAAGTTGCAGAAACATGTTTATTTCTGCTGAAAAACACATTTTTAAATGGGTGCTGGTACTGCCCCATAACTTACAAGGGGTTGACCAAACTTGCAGAAACATGTTTATTTCTGTTGAAAAACACGTTTTGACCCTTTCTGCACACTGGGGTTAAGATCTGAGTGTGTGGGCTCTTCTGAGTTTTGCTGTTACATGGGGATGCAGTTGTCTGAAAAAACGCGTTTATTTCGGGCTGAAAAACACGTTTTGAAAAGTGTGCTGTTACTGCCCCATAACTTACATGGGGTTGACCAAAGTTGCAGAAACATGTTTATTTCTGCTGAAAAACACGTTTTGACCCTTTCTGCACACTGGGGTTAAGAGCTGAGTGTGTGGGCTCTTCTGAGCCTTGCTGTTACATGTTGATTCAGTTGTATGAAAAAACGCGTTTATTTCGGGCTGAAAAACACGTTTTGAAAATTGTGCTGTTACTGCCCCATAACTTACATGGGGTTGACCAAAGTTGCAGAAACATGTTTATTTCTGCTGAAAAACACGTTTTGACCCTTTCTGCACTGTGGGGTTAAGAGCTGAGTGTGTGGGCTCTTCTGAGCCTTGCTGTTACATGGGGATTCAGTTGTCTGAAAAAACGCATTTATTTCAGCCTGAAAAACACGTTTTGAAAAGTGTGCTGTAACTGCCCCATAACTTACATGGGGTTGACCAAACTTGCAGAAACATGTTTATTTCTGCTGAAAAACACGTTTTGACCCTTTCTGCACACTGGGGTTAAGAGCTGAGTTTGTGGGCTCCTCTGAGACCTGCTGTTACTTGGGGATTCATTTGTTGAAAAAACGCGTTTATTTCGGGCTGAAAAACACGTTTTGAAAAGGGTGCTGTTACTGCCCCATAACTTACATGGGGTTGACCAAACTTGTAGAAACATGTTTATTTCTGCTGAAAAACACGTTTTGACCCTTTCTGCACACTGGGGTTAAGAGCTGAGTGTGTGGGCTCTTCTGAGACTTGCTGTAACTTGGGGATTCAGTTGTCTGAAAAAAAGCGTTTATTTCGGGCTGAAAAACACGTTTTTAAAAGGGTGCTGGTACTGCCCCATAACTTACAAGGGGTTGACCAAACTTGCAGAAACATGTTTATTTCTGCTGAAAAACACGTTTTGACTCTTTCTGCACACTGGGGTTAAGATCTGAGTGTGTGGGCTCTTCTGAGTTTTGCTGTTACATGGGGATTCAGTTGTCTGAAAAAACGCGTTTATTTCGGGCTGAAAAACACGTTTTGAAAAGGGTGCTGTTACTGCCACATAACTTACATGGGGTTGACCAAACTTGCAGAAACATGTTTATTTCTGCTGAAAAACACGTTTTGACCCTTTCTGCACACTGGGGTTAAGAGCTGAGTGTGTGGGCTCTTCTGAGACTTTCTGTTACTTGGGGATTCATTTGTTGAAAAAACGCGTTTATTTCGGGCTGAAAAACACGTTTTGAAAAGGGTGCTGTTACTGCCCCATAACTTACATGGGGTTGACCAAACTTGCAGAAACATGTTTATTTCTGCTGAAAAACACGTTTTGACCCTTTCTGCACACTGGGGTTAAGATCTGAGTGTGTGGGCTCTTCTGAGCCTTGCTGTTACATGGGGATTCAGTTGTCTGAAAAAACGTGTTTATTTCGGGCTGAAAAACACGTTTTGAAAAGGGTGCTGTTACTGCCCCATAACTTACATGGGGTTGACCAAACTTGCAGAAACATGTTTATTTCTGCTGAAAAACACATTTTTAAAAGGGTGCTGGTACTGCCCCATAACTTACAAGGGGTTGACCAAACTTGCAGAAACATGTTTATTTCTGTTGAAAAACACGTTTTGACCCTTTCTGCACACTGGGGTTAAGATCTGAGTGTGTGGGCTCTTCTGAGTTTTGCTGTTACATGGGGATTCAGTTGTCTGAAAAAACGCGTTTATTTCGGGCTGAAAAACACGTTTTGAAAAGTGTGCTGTTACTGCCCCATAACTTACATGGGGTTGACCAAAGTTGCAGAAACATGTTTATTTCTGCTGAAAAACACGTTTTGACCCTTTCTGCACACTGGGGTTAAGAGCTGAGTGTGTGGGCTCTTCTGAGCCTTGCTGTTACATGTTGATTCAGTTGTATGAAAAAACGCGTTTATTTCGGGCTGAAAAACACGTTTTGAAAATTGTGCTGTTACTGCCCCATAACTTACATGGGGTTGACCAAACTTGCAGAAACATGTTTATTTCTGCTGAAAAACACGTTTTGACCCTTTCTGCACTGTGGGGTTAAGAGCTGAGTGTGTGGGCTCTTCTGAGCCTTGCTGTTACATGGGGATTCAGTTGTCTGAAAAAACGCATTTATTTCAGCCTGAAAAACACGTTTTGAAAAGTGTGCTGTAACTGCCCCATAACTTACATGGGGTTGACCAAACTTGCAGAAACATGTTTATTTCTGCTGAAAAACACGTTTTGACCCTTTCTGCACACTGGGGTTAAGAGCTGAGTTTGTGGGCTCCTCTGAGACCTGCTGTTACTTGGGGATTCATTTGTTGAAAAAACGCGTTTATTTCGGGCTGAAAAACACGTTTTGAAAAGGGTGCTGTTACTGCCCCATAACTTACATGGGGTTGACCAAACTTGCAGAAACATGTTTATTTCTGTTGAAAAACACGTTTTGACCCTTTCTGCACACTGGGGTTAAGAGCTGAGTGTGTGGGCTCTTCTGAGTTTTGCTGTTACATGGGGATTCAGTTGTCTGAAAAAACGCGTTTATTTCGGGCTGAAAAACACGTTTTGAAAAGTGTGCTGTTACTGCCCCATAACTTACATGGGGTTGACCAAATTTGCAGAAACATGTTTATTTCTGCTGAAAAACACGTTTTGACCCTTTCTGCACACTGGGGTTAAGATCTGAGTGTGTGGGCTCTTCTGAGTTTTGCTGTTACATGGGGATTCAGTTGTCTGAAAAAACGCGTTTATTTCGGGCTGAAAAACACGTTTTGAAAAGTGTGCTGTTACTGCCCCATAACTTACATGGGGTTGACCAAAGTTGCAGAAACATGTTTATTTCTGCTGAAAAACACGTTTTGACCCTTTCTGCACACTGGGGTTAAGATCTGAGTGTGTGGGCTCTTCTGAGTTTTGCTGTTACATGGGGATTCAGTTGTCTGAAAAAACGCGTTTATTTCGGGCTGAAAAACACGTTTTGAAAAGTGTGCTATTACTGCCCCATAACTTACATGGGGTTGACCAAAGTTGCAGAAACATGTTTATTTCTGCTGAAAAACACGTTTTGACCCTTTCTGCACACTGGGGTTAAGAGCTGAGTGTGTGGGCTCTTCTGAGCTTTGCTGTTACATGTTGATTCAGTTGTATGAAAAAACGCCTTTATTTTGGGCTGAAAAACACGTTTTGAAAATGGTGCTGTTACTGCCCCATAACTTACATGGGGTTGACCAAACATGCAGAAACATGTTTATTTCTGCTGAAAAACACGTTTTGACCCTTTCTGCACTGTGGGGTTAAGAGCTGAGTGTGTGGGCTCTTCTGAGCCTTGCTGTTACATGGGGATTCAGTTGTCTGAAAAAACGCGTTTATTTCGGGCTGAAAAACACGTTTTGAAAAGTGTGCTGTAACTGCCCCATAACTTACATGGGGTTGACCAAACTTGCAGAAACATGTTTATTTCTGCTGAAAAACACGTTTTGACCCTTTCTGCACACTGGGGTTAAGAGCTGAGTGTGTGGGCTCTTCTGAGACTTGCTGTTACTTGGGGATTCATTTGTTGAAAAAACGCGTTTATTTCGGGCTGAAAAACACGTTTTGAAAAGGGTGCTGTTACTGCCCCATAACTTACATGGGGTTGACCAAACTTGCAGAAACATGTTTATTTCTGCTGAAAAACACGTTTTGACCCTTTCTGCACACTGGGGTTAAGATCTGAGTGCGTGGGCTCTTCTGAGTTTTGCTGTTACATGGGGATTCAGTTGTCTGAAAAAACGCGTTTATTTCGGGCTGAAAAACACGTTTTGAAAAGGGTGCTGTTACAGCCCCATAACTTACATGGGGTTGACCAAACTTGTAGAAACATGTTTATTTCTGCTGAAAAACACGTTTTGACCCTTTCTGCACACTGGGGTTAAGAGCTGAGTGTGTGGGCTCTTCTGAGACTTGCTGTAACTTGGGGATTCAGTTGTCTGAAAAAAAGCGTTTATTTCGGGCTGAAAAACACGTTTTTAAAAGGGTGCTGGTACTGCCCCATAACTTACAAGGGGTTGACCAAACTTGCAGAAACATGTTTATTTCTGCTGAAAAACACGTTTTGACTCTTTCTGCACACTGGGGTTAAGATCAAAGTGTGTGGGCTCTTCTGAGTTTTGCTGTTACATGGGGATTCAGTTGTCTGAAAAAACGCGTTTATTTCGGGCTGAAAAACACGTTTTGAAAAGGGTGCTGTTACTGCCACATAACTTACATGGCGTTGACCAAACTTGCAGAAACATGTTTATTTCTGCTGAAAAACACGTTTTGACCCTTTCTGCACACTGGGGTTAAGATCTGAGTGTGTGGGCTCTTCTGAGTTTTGCTGTTACATGGGGATTCAGTTGTCTGAAAAAACGCGTTTATTTCGGGCTGAAAAACACGTTTTGAAAAAGGTGCTGTTCCTGCCCCATAACTTACATGGGGTTGACCAAACTTGCAGAAACATGTTTATTTCTGCTGAAAAACACGTTTTGACCCTTTCTGCACACTGGGGTTAAGAGCTGAGTGTGTGGGCTCTTCTGAGACTTTCTGTTACTTGGGGATTCATTTGTTGAAAAAACGCGTTTATTTCGGGCTGAAAAACACGTTTTGAAAAGTGTGCTGTTACTGCCCCATAACTTACATGGGGTTGACCAAACTTGCAGAAACATGTTTATTTCTGCTGAAAAACACGTTTTGACCCTTTCTGCACACTGGGGTTAAGAGCTGAGTGTGTGGGCTCTTCTGAGCCTTGCTGTTACATGGGGATTCAGTTGTCTGAAAAAACGTGTTTATTTCGGGCTGAAAAACACGTTTTGAAAAGGGTGCTGTTACTGCCCCATAACTTACATGGGGTTGACCAAACTTGCAGAAACATGTTTATTTCTGCTGAAAAACACATTTTTAAAAGGTTGCTGGTACTGCCCCATAACTTACATGGGGTTGACCAAACTTGCAGAAACATGTTTATTTCTGCTGAAAAACACGTTTTGACCCTTTCTGCACTGTGGGGTTAAGAGCTGAGTGTGTGGGCTCTTCTGAGCCTTGCTGTTACATGGGGATTCAGTTGTCTGAAAAAACGCATTTATTTCAGCCTGAAAAACACGTTTTGAAAAGTGTGCTGTAACTGCCCCATAACTTACATGGGGTTGACCAAACTTGCAGAAACATGTTTATTTCTGCTGAAAAACACGTTTTGACCCTTTCTGCACACTGGGGTTAAGAGCTGAGTTTGTGGGCTCCTCTGAGACTTGCTGTTACTTGGGGATTCATTTGTTGAAAAAACGCGTTTATTTCGGGCTGAAAAACACGTTTTGAAAAGGGTGCTGTTACTGCCCCATAACTTACATGGGGTTGACCAAACTTGCAGAAACATGTTTATTTCTGTTGAAAAACACGTTTTGACCCTTTCTGCACACTGGGGTTAAGAGCTGAGTGTGTGGGCTCTTCTGAGTTTTGCTGTTACATGGGGATTCAGTTGTCTGAAAAAACGCGTTTATTTCGGGCTGAAAAACACGTTTTGAAAAGTGTGCTGTTACTGCCCCATAACTTACATGGGGTTGACCAAATTTGCAGAAACATGTTTATTTCTGCTGAAAAACACGTTTTGACCCGTTCTGCACACTGGGGTTAAGATCTGAGTGTGTGGGCTCTTCTGAGTTTTGCTGTTACATGGGGATTCAGTTGTCTGAAAAAACGCGTTTATTTCGGGCTGAAAAACACGTTTTGAAAAGGGTGCTGTTACTGCCCCATAACTTACATGGGGTTGACCAAAGTTGCAGAAACATGTTTATTTCTGCTGAAAAACACGTTTTGACCCTTTCTGCACACTGGGGTTAAGATCTGAGTGTGTGGGCTCTTCTGAGTTTTGCTGTTACATGGGGATTCAGTTGTCTGAAAAAACGCGTTTATTTCGGGCTGAAAAACACGTTTTGAAAAGTGTGCTATTACTGCCCCATAACTTACATGGGGTTGACCAAAGTTGCAGAAACATGTTTATTTCTGCTGAAAAACACGTTTTGACCCTTTCTGCACACTGGGGTTAAGAGCTGAGTGTGTGGGCTCTTCTGAGCTTTGCTGTTACATGTTGATTCAGTTGTATGAATAAACGCCTTTATTTCGGGCTGAAAAACACGTTTTGAAAATGGTGCTGTTACTGCCCCATAACTTACATGGGGTTGACCAAACATGCAGAAACATGTTTATTTCTGCTGAAAAACACGTTTTGACCCTTTCTGCACTGTGGGGTTAAGAGCTGAGTGTGTGGGCTCTTCTGAGCCTTGCTGTTACATGGGGATTCAGTTGTCTGAAAAAACGCGTTTATTTCGGGCTGAAAAACACGTTTTGAAAAGTGTGCTGTAACTGCCCCATAACTTACATGGGGTTGACCAAACTTGCAGAAACATGTTTATTTCTGCTGAAAAAAACGTTTTGACCCTTTCTGCACACTGGGGTTAAGAGCTGAGTGTGTGGGCTCTTCTGAGCCTTGCTGTTACATGGGGATTCAGTTGTCTGAAAAAACGCGTTTATTTCGGGCTGAAAAACACGTTTTGAAAAGTGTGCTGTTACTGCCCCATAACTTACATGGGGTTGACCAAACTTGCAGAAACATGTTTATTTCTGCTGAAAAACACGTTTTGACCCTTTCTGCACACTGGGGTTAAGAGCTGAGTGTGTGGGCTCTTCTGAGTTTTGCTGTTACATGGGGATTCAGTTGTCTGAAAAAACGCGTTTATTTCGGGCTGGAAAACATGTTTTGAAAAGGGTGCTGTTACTGCCCCATAACTTACATGGGGTTGACCAAACTTGCAGAAACATGTTTATTTCTGCTGAAAAACACGTTTTGACCCTTTCTGCACACTGGGGTTAAGATCTGAGTGTGTGGGCTCTTCTGAGTTTTGCTGTTACATGGGGATTCAGTTGTCTGAAAAAACGCGTTTATTTCGGGCTGAAAAACACGTTTTGAAAAGTGTGCTGTTACTGCCCCATAACTTACATGGGGTTGACCAAACTTGCAGAAACATGTTTATATCTGCTGAAAAACACGTTTTGACCCTTTCTGCACACTGGGGTTAAGAGCTGAGTGTGTGGGCTCTTCTGAGACTTGCTGTAACTTGGGGATTCAGTTGTCTGAAAAAAAGCGTTTATTTCGGGCTGAAAAACACGTTTTTAAAAGGGTGCTGGTACTGCCCCATAACTTACAAGGGGTTGACCAAACTTGCAGAAACATGTTTATTTCTGCTGAAAAACACGTTTTGACTCTTTCTGCACACTGGGGTTAAGATCAAAGTGTGTGGGCTCTTCTGAGTTTTGCTGTTACATGGGGATTCAGTTGTCTGAAAAAACGCGTTTATTTCGGGCTGAAAAACACGTTTTGAAAAGGGTGCTGTTACTGCCACATAACTTACATGGCGTTGACCAAACTTGCAGAAACATGTTTATTTCTGCTGAAAAACACGTTTTGACCCTTTCTGCACACTGGGGTTAAGATCTGAGTGTGTGGGCTCTTCTGAGTTTTGCTGTTACATGGGGATTCAGTTGTCTGAAAAAACGCGTTTATTTCGGGCTGAAAAACACGTTTTGAAAAAGGTGCTGTTCCTGCCCCATAACTTACATGGGGTTGACCAAACTTGCAGAAACATGTTTATTTCTGCTGAAAAACACGTTTTGACCCTTTCTGCACACTGGGGTTAAGAGCTGAGTGTGTGGGCTCTTCTGAGACTTTCTGTTACTTGGGGATTCATTTGTTGAAAAAACGCGTTTATTTCGGGCTGAAAAACACGTTTTGAAAAGGGTGCTGTTACTGCCACATAACTTACATGGGGTTGACCAAACTTGCAGAAACATGTTTATTTCTGCTGAAAAACACGTTTTGACCCTTTCTGCACACTGGGGTTAAGAGCTGAGTGTGTGGGCTCTTCTGAGCCTTGCTGTTACATGGGGATTCAGTTGTCTGAAAAAACGTGTTTATTTCGGGCTGAAAAACACGTTTTGAAAAGGGTGCTGTTACTGCCCCATAACTTACATGGGGTTGACCAAACTTGCAGAAACATGTTTATTTCTGCTGAAAAACACATTTTTAAAAGGTTGCTGGTACTGCCCCATAACTTACATGGGGTTGACCAAACTTGCAGAAACATGTTTATTTCTGCTGAAAAACACGTTTTGACCCTTTCTGCACTGTGGGGTTAAGAGCTGAGTGTGTGGGCTCTTCTGAGCCTTGCTGTTACATGGGGATTCAGTTGTCTGAAAAAACGCATTTATTTCAGCCTGAAAAACACGTTTTGAAAAGTGTGCTGTAACTGCCCCATAACTTACATGGGGTTGACCAAACTTGCAGAAACATGTTTATTTCTGCTGAAAAACACGTTTTGACCCTTTCTGCACACTGGGGTTAAGAGCTGAGTGTGTGGGCTCTTCTGAGTTTTGCTGTTACATGGGGATTCAGTTGTCTGAAAAAACGCGTTTATTTCGGGCTGAAAAACACGTTTTGAAAAGTGTGCTGTTACTGCCCCATAACTTACATGGGGTTGACCAAATTTGCAGAAACATGTTTATTTCTGCTGAAAAACACGTTTTGACCCGTTCTGCACACTGGGGTTAAGATCTGAGTGTGTGGGCTCTTCTGAGTTTTGCTGTTACATGGGGATTCAGTTGTCTGAAAAAACGCGTTTATTTCGGGCTGAAAAACACGTTTTGAAAAGGGTGCTGTTACTGCCCCATAACTTACATGGGGTTGACCAAAGTTGCAGAAACATGTTTATTTCTGCTGAAAAACACGTTTTGACCCTTTCTGCACACTGGGGTTAAGATCTGAGTGTGTGGGCTCTTCTGAGTTTTGCTGTTACATGGGGATTCAGTTGTCTGAAAAAACGCGTTTATTTCGGGCTGAAAAACACGTTTTGAAAAGTGTGCTATTACTGCCCCATAACTTACATGGGGTTGACCAAAGTTGCAGAAACATGTTTATTTCTGCTGAAAAACACGTTTTGACCCTTTCTGCACACTGGGGTTAAGAGCTGAGTGTGTGGGCTCTTCTGAGCTTTGCTGTTACATGTTGATTCAGTTGTATGAATAAACGCCTTTATTTCGGGCTGAAAAACACGTTTTGAAAATGGTGCTGTTACTGCCCCATAACTTACATGGGGTTGACCAAACATGCAGAAACATGTTTATTTCTGCTGAAAAACACGTTTTGACCCTTTCTGCACTGTGGGGTTAAGAGCTGAGTGTGTGGGCTCTTCTGAGCCTTGCTGTTACATGGGGATTCAGTTGTCTGAAAAAACGCGTTTATTTCGGGCTGAAAAACACGTTTTGAAAAGTGTGCTGTAACTGCCCCATAACTTACATGGGGTTGACCAAACTTGCAGAAACATGTTTATTTCTGCTGAAAAAAACGTTTTGACCCTTTCTGCACACTGGGGTTAAGAGCTGAGTGTGTGGGCTCTTCTGAGCCTTGCTGTTACATGGGGATTCAGTTGTCTGAAAAAACGCGTTTATTTCGGGCTGAAAAACACGTTTTGAAAAGTGTGCTGTTACTGCCCCATAACTTACATGGGGTTGACCAAACTTGCAGAAACATGTTTATTTCTGCTGAAAAACACGTTTTGACCCTTTCTGCACACTGGGGTTAAGAGCTGAGTGTGTGGGCTCTTCTGAGTTTTGCTGTTACATGGGGATTCAGTTGTCTGAAAAAACGCGTTTATTTCGGGCTGGAAAACATGTTTTGAAAAGGGTGCTGTTACTGCCCCATAACTTACATGGGGTTGACCAAACTTGCAGAAACATGTTTATTTCTGCTGAAAAACACGTTTTGACCCTTTCTGCACACTGGGGTTAAGATCTGAGTGTGTGGGCTCTTCTGAGTTTTGCTGTTACATGGGGATTCAGTTGTCTGAAAAAACGCGTTTATTTCGGGCTGAAAAACACGTTTTGAAAAGTGTGCTGTTACTGCCCCATAACTTACATGGGGTTGACCAAACTTGCAGAAACATGTTTATATCTGCTGAAAAACACGTTTTGACCCTTTCTGCACACGGGTTAAGAGCTGAGTGTGTGGGCTCTTCTGAGCCTTGCTGTTACATGGGGATTCAGTTGTCTGAAAAAACGCGTTTATTTCGGGCTGAAAAACACGTTTTGAAAAGGGTGCTGTTACTGCCCCATAACTTACATGGGGTTGACCAAACTTGCAGAAACATGTTTATTTCTGCTGAAAAACACGTTTTGACCCTTTCTGCACACTGGGGTTAAGAGCTGAGTGTGTGGGCTCTTCTGAGTTTTGCTGTTACATGGGGATTCAGTTGTCTGAAAAAACGCGTTTATTTCGGGCTGAAAAACATGTTTTGAAAAGGGTGCTGTTACTGCCCCATAACTTACATGGGGTTGACCAAACTTGCAGAAACATGTTTATTTCTGCTGAAAAACACGTTTTGACCCTTTCTGCACACTGGGGTTAAGATCTGAGTGTGTGGGCTCTTCTGAGTTTTGCTGTTACATGGGGATTCAGTTGTCTGAAAAAACGTGTTTATTTCGGGCTGAAAAACACGTTTTGAAAAGTGTGCTGTAACTGCCCCATAACTTACATGGGGTTGACCAAACTTGCAGAAACATGTTTATTTCTGCTGAAAAACACGTTTTGACCCTTTCTGCACACTGGGGTTAAGATCTGAGTGTGTGGGCTCTTCTGAGTTTTGCTGTTACATGGGGATTCAGTTGTCTGAAAAAACGCGTTTATTTCAGCCTGAAAAACACGTTTTGAAAAGTGTGCTGTAACTGCCCCATAACTTACATGGGGTTGACCAAACTTGCAGAAACATGTTTATTTCTGCTGAAAAACACGTTTTGACCCTTTCTGCACACTGGGGTTAAGAGCTGAGTTTGTGGGCTCCTCTGAGACTTGCTGTTACTTGGGGATTCATTTGTTGAAAAAACGCGTTTATTTCGGGCTGAAAAACACGTTTTGAAAAGTGTGCTGTTACTGCCCCATAACTTACATGGGGTTGACCAAACTTGCAGAAACATGTTTATTTCTGCTGAAAAACACGTTTTGACCCTTTCTGCACACTGGGGTTAAGATCTGAGTGTGTGGGCTCTTCTGAGTTTTGCTGTTACATGGGGATTCAGTTGTCTGAAAAAACGCGTTTATTTCGGGCTGAAAAACACGTTTTGAAAAGTGTGCTGTTACTGCCCCATAACTTACATGGGGTTGACCAAAGTTGCAGAAACATGTTTATTTCTGCTGAAAAACACGTTTTGACCCTTTCTGCACACTGGGGTTAAGAGCTGAGTGTGTGGGCTCTTCTGAGTTTTGCTGTTACATGGGGATTCAGTTGTCTGAAAAAACGCGTTTATTTCGGGCTGAAAAACACGTTTTGAAAAGTGTGCTGTTACTGCCCCATAACTTACATGGGGTTGACCAAAGTTGCAGAAACATGTTTATTTCTGCTGAAAAACACGTTTTGACCCTTTCTGCACACTGGGGTTAAGATCTGAGTGTGTGGGCTCTTCTGAGTTTTGCTGTTACATGGGGATTCAGTTGTCTGAAAAAACGCGTTTATTTCGGGCTGAAAAACACGTTTTGAAAAGTGTGCTGTTACTGCCCCATAACTTACATGGGGTTGACCAAAGTTGCAGAAACATGTTTATTTCTGCTGAAAAACACGTTTTGACCCTTTCTGCACACTGGGGTTAAGAGCTGAGTGTGTGGGCTCTTCTGAGCTTTGCTGTTACATGTTGATTCAGTTGTATGAAAAAACGCCTTTATTTCGGGCTGAAAAACACGTTTTGAAAATGGTGCTGTTACTGCCCCATAACTTACATGGGGTTGACCAAACATGCAGAAACATGTTTATTTCTGCTGAAAAACACGTTTTGACCCTTTCTGCACTGTGGGGTTAAGAGCTGAGTGTGTGGGCTCTTCTGAGCCTTGCTGTTACATGGGGATTCAGTTGTCTGAAAAAACGCCTTTATTTCGGGCTGAAAAACACGTTTTGAAAATGGTGCTGTTACTGCCCCATAACTTACATGGGGTTGACCAAACTTGCAGAAACATGTTTATTTCTGCTGAAAAACACGTTTTGACCCTTTCTGCACACTGGGGTTAAGAACTGAGTTTGTGGGCTCTTCTGAGACTTGCTGTTACTTGGGGATTCATTTGTTGAAAAAACGCGTTTATTTCGGGCTGAAAAACACGTTTTGAAAATGGTGCTGTTACTGCCCCATAACTTACATAGGGTTGACCAAACTTGCAGAAACATGTTTATTTCTGCTGAAAAACACGTTTTGACCCTTTCTGCACACTGGGGTTAAGAGCTGAGTGTGTGGGCTCTTCTGAGCCTTGCTGTTACATGGGGATTCAGTTGTCTGAAAAAACGCGTTTATTTCGGGCTGAAAAACACGTTTTGAAAAGTGTGCTGTTACTGCCCCATAACTTACATGGGGTTGACCAAACTTGCAGAAACATGTTTATTTCTGCTGAAAAACACGTTTTGACCCTTTCTGCACACGGGTTAAGAGCTGAGTGTGTGGGCTCTTCTTAGCCTTGCTGTTACATGGGGATTCAGTTGTCTGAAAAAACGCGTTTATTTCGGGCTGAATAACACGTTTTGAAAAGGGTGCTGTTACTGCCCCATAACTTACATGGGGTTGACCAAACTTGCAGAAACATGTTTATTTCTGCTGAAAAACACGTTTTGACCCTTTCTGCACACTGGGGTTAAGATCTGAGTGTGTGGGCTCTTCTGAGTTTTGCTGTTACATGGGGATTCAGTTGTCTGAAAAAACGCGTTTATTTCGGGCTGAAAAACACGTTTTGAAAAGTGTGCTGTTACTGCCCCATAACTTACATGGGGTTGACCAAACTTGCAGAAACATGTTTATTTCTGCTGAAAAACACGTTTTGACCCTTTCTGCACACTGGGGTTAAGAGCTGAGTGTGTGGGCTCTTCTGAGCCTTGCTGTTACATGGGGATTCAGTTGTCTGAAAAAACGCGTTTATTTCGGGCTGAAAAACACGTTTTGAAAAGTGTGCTGTAACTGCCCCATAACTTACATGGGGTTGACCAAACTTGCAGAAACATGTTTATTTCTGCTGAAAAATACGTTTTGACCCTTTCTGCACACTGGGGTTAAGAGCTGAGTTTGTGGGCTCTTCTGAGACTTGCTGTTACTTAGGGATTCATTTGTTGAAAAAACGCGTTTATTTCGGGCTGAAAAACACGTTTTGAAAAGAGTGCTGTTACTGCCCCATAACTTACATGGGGTTGACCAAACTTGCAGAAACATGTTTATTTCTGCTGAAAAACATGTTTTGACCCTTTCTGCACACCGGGGTTAAGATCTGAGTGTGTGGGCTCTTCTGAGACTTGCTGTTACTTGGGGATTCATTTGTTGAAAAAACGCGTTTATTTCGGGCTGAAAAACACGTTTTGAAAAGGGTGCTGTTACTGCCCCATAACTTACATGGGGTTGACCAAAGTTGCAGAGACATGTTTATTTCTGCTGAAAAACACATTTTGACCCTTTCTGCACACTGGGGTTAAGAGCTGAGTGTGTGGGCTCTACTGAGCC
The DNA here is from genome assembly GCF_040954835.1 of Lepisosteus oculatus. NCBI lineage: Eukaryota > Metazoa > Chordata > Actinopteri > Semionotiformes > Lepisosteidae > Lepisosteus > Lepisosteus oculatus. The sequence goes on from NW_027168297.1 coordinate 24,480, forward strand.
TTGCTGTTACATGGGGATTCAGTTGTCTGAAAAAACGCGTTTATTTCGGGCTGAAAAACACGTTTTGAAAAGTGTGCTGTAACTGCCCCATAACTTACATGGGGTTGACCAAACTTGCAGAAACATGTTTATTTCTGCTGAAAAACACGTTTTGACCCTTTCTGCACACTGGGGTTAAGAGCTGAGTTTGTGGGCTCTTCTGAGACTTGCTGTTACTTAGGGATTCATTTGTTGAAAAAACGCGTTTATTTCGGGCTGAAAAACACGTTTTGAAAAGAGTGCTGTTACTGCCCCATAACTTACATGGGGTTGACCAAACTTGCAGAAACATGTTTATTTCTGCTGAAAAACATGTTTTGACCCTTTCTGCACACCGGGGTTAAGATCTGAGTGTGTGGGCTCTTCTGAGTTTTGCTGTTACATGGGGATTCAGTTGTCTGAAAAAACGCGTTTATTTCGGGCTGAAAAACACGTTTTGAAAAGTGTGCTGTTACTGCCCCATAACTTACATGGGGTTGACCAAACTTGCAGAAACATGTTTATTTCTGCTGAAAAACACGTTTTGACCCTTTCTGCACACTGGGGTTAAGATCTGAGTGTGTGGGCTCTTCTGAGTTTTGCTGTTACATGGGGATTCAGTTGTCTGAAAAAACGCGTTTATTTCGGGCTGAAAAACACGTTTTGAAAAGTGTGCTGTTACTGCCCCATAACTTACATGGGGTTGACCAAAGTTGCAGAAACATGTTTATTTCTGCTGAAAAACACGTTTTGACCCTTTCTGCACACTGGGGTTAAGATCTGAGTGTGTGGGCTCTTCTGAGTTTTGCTGTTACATGGGGATTCAGTTGTCTGAAAAAACGCGTTTATTTCGGGCTGAAAAACACGTTTTGAAAAGTGTGCTGTTACTGCCCCATAACTTACATGGGGTTGACCAAAGTTGCAGAAACATGTTTATTTCTGCTGAAAAACACGTTTTGACCCTTTCTGCACACTGGGGTTAAGAGCTGAGTGTGTGGGCTCTTCTGAGTTTTGCTGTTACATGGGGATTCAGTTGTCTGAAAAAACGCGTTTATTTCGGGCTGAAAAACACGTTTTGAAAAGTGTGCTGTTACTGCCCCATAACTTACATGGGGTTGACCAAAGTTGAAGAAACATGTTTATTTCTGCTGAAAAACACGTTTTGACCCTTTCTGCACACTGGGGTTAAGATCTGAGTGTGTGGGCTCTTCTGAGTTTTGCTGTTACATGGGGATTCAGTTGTCTGAAAAAACGCGTTTATTTCGGGCTGAAAAACACGTTTTGAAAAGTGTGCTGTTACTGCCCCATAACTTACATGGGGTTGACCAAAGTTGCAGAAACATGTTTATTTCTGCTGAAAAACACGTTTTGACCCTTTCTGCACACTAGGGTTAAGAGCTGAGTGTGTGGGCTCTTCTGAGCTTTGCTGTTACATGTTGATTCAGTTGTATGAAAAAACGCCTTTATTTCGGGCTGAAAAACACGTTTTGAAAATGGTGCTGTTACTGCCCCATAACTTACATGGGGTTGACCAAACATGCAGAAACATGTTTATTTCTGCTGAAAAACACGTTTTGACCCTTTCTGCACTGTGGGGTTAAGAGCTGAGTGTGTGGGCTCTTCTGAGCCTTGCTGTTACATGGGGATTCAGTTGTCTGAAAAAACGCCTTTATTTCGGGCTGAAAAACACGTTTTGAAAATGGTGCTGTTACTGCCCCATAACTTACATGGGGTTGACCAAACTTGCAGAAACATGTTTATTTCTGCTGAAAAACACGTTTTGACCCTTTCTGCACACTGGGGTTAAGAGCTGAGTTTGTGGGCTCTTCTGAGACTTGCTGTTACTTGGGGATTCATTTGTTGAAAAAACGCGTTTATTTCGGGCTGAAAAACACGTTTTGAAAATGGTGCTGTTACTGCCCCATAACTTACATAGGGTTGACCAAACTTGCAGAAACATGTTTATTTCTGCTGAAAAACACGTTTTGACCCTTTCTGCACACTGGGGTTAAGAGCTGAGTGTGTGGGCTCTTCTGAGCCTTGCTGTTACATGGGGATTCAGTTGTCTGAAAAAACGCGTTTATTTCGGGCTGAAAAACACGTTTTGAAAAGTGTGCTGTTACTGCCCCATAACTTACATGGGGTTGACCAAACTTGCAGAAACATGTTTATTTCTGCTGAAAAACACGTTTTGACCCTTTCTGCACACGGGTTAAGAGCTGAGTGTGTGGGCTCTTCTTAGCCTTGCTGTTACATGGGGATTCAGTTGTCTGAAAAAACGCGTTTATTTCGGGCTGAATAACACGTTTTGAAAAGGGTGCTGTTACTGCCCCATAACTTACATGGGGTTGACCAAACTTGCAGAAACATGTTTATTTCTGCTGAAAAACACGTTTTGACCCTTTCTGCACACTGGGGTTAAGATCTGAGTGTGTGGGCTCTTCTGAGTTTTGCTGTTACATGGGGATTCAGTTGTCTGAAAAAACGCGTTTATTTCGGGCTGAAAAACACGTTTTGAAAAGTGTGCTGTTACTGCCCCATAACTTACATGGGGTTGACCAAACTTGCAGAAACATGTTTATTTCTGCTGAAAAACACGTTTTGACCCTTTCTGCACACTGGGGTTAAGAGCTGAGTGTGTGGGCTCTTCTGAGCCTTGCTGTTACATGGGGATTCAGTTGTCTGAAAAAACGCGTTTATTTCGGGCTGAAAAACACGTTTTGAAAAGTGTGCTGTAACTGCCCCATAACTTACATGGGGTTGACCAAACTTGCAGAAACATGTTTATTTCTGCTGAAAAACACGTTTTGACCCTTTCTGCACACTGGGGTTAAGAGCTGAGTTTGTGGGCTCTTCTGAGACTTGCTGTTACTTAGGGATTCATTTGTTGAAAAAACGCGTTTATTTCGGGCTGAAAAACACGTTTTGAAAAGAGTGCTGTTACTGCCCCATAACTTACATGGGGTTGACCAAACTTGCAGAAACATGTTTATTTCTGCTGAAAAACATGTTTTGACCCTTTCTGCACACCGGGGTTAAGATCTGAGTGTGTGGGCTCTTCTGAGACTTGCTGTTACTTGGGGATTCATTTGTTGAAAAAACGCGTTTATTTCGGGCTGAAAAACACGTTTTGAAAAGGGTGCTGTTACTGCCCCATAACTTACATGGGGTTGACCAAAGTTGCAGAGACATGTTTATTTCTGCTGAAAAACACATTTTGACCCTTTCTGCACACTGGGGTTAAGAGCTGAGTGTGTGGGCTCTACTGAGCCTTGCTGTTACATGGGGATTCAGTTGTCTGAAAAAACGCGTTTATTTCGGGCTGAAAAACACGTTTTGAAAAGTGTGCTGTAACTGCCCCATAACTTACATGGGGTTGACCAAACTTGCAGAAACATGTTTATTTCTGCTGAAAAACACGTTTTGACCCTTTCTGCACACTGGGGTTAAGAGCTGAGTTTGTGGGCTCTTCTGAGACTTGCTGTTACTTAGGGATTCATTTGTTGAAAAAACGCGTTTATTTCGGGCTGAAAAACACGTTTTGAAAAGAGTGCTGTTACTGCCCCATAACTTACATGGGGTTGACCAAACTTGCAGAAACATGTTTATTTCTGCTGAAAAACATGTTTTGACCCTTTCTGCACACCGGGGTTAAGATCTGAGTGTGTGGGCTCTTCTGAGTTTTGCTGTTACATGGGGATTCAGTTGTCTGAAAAAACGCGTTTATTTCGGGCTGAAAAACACGTTTTGAAAAGTGTGCTGTTACTGCCCCATAACTTACATGGGGTTGACCAAACTTGCAGAAACATGTTTATTTCTGCTGAAAAACACGTTTTGACCCTTTCTGCACACTGGGGTTAAGATCTGAGTGTGTGGGCTCTTCTGAGTTTTGCTGTTACATGGGGATTCAGTTGTCTGAAAAAACGCGTTTATTTCGGGCTGAAAAACACGTTTTGAAAAGTGTGCTGTTACTGCCCCATAACTTACATGGGGTTGACCAAAGTTGCAGAAACATGTTTATTTCTGCTGAAAAACACGTTTTGACCCTTTCTGCACACTGGGGTTAAGATCTGAGTGTGTGGGCTCTTCTGAGTTTTGCTGTTACATGGGGATTCAGTTGTCTGAAAAAACGCGTTTATTTCGGGCTGAAAAACACGTTTTGAAAAGTGTGCTGTTACTGCCCCATAACTTACATGGGGTTGACCAAAGTTGCAGAAACATGTTTATTTCTGCTGAAAAACACGTTTTGACCCTTTCTGCACACTGGGGTTAAGAGCTGAGTGTGTGGGCTCTTCTGAGTTTTGCTGTTACATGGGGATTCAGTTGTCTGAAAAAACGCGTTTATTTCGGGCTGAAAAACACGTTTTGAAAAGTGTGCTGTTACTGCCCCATAACTTACATGGGGTTGACCAAAGTTGAAGAAACATGTTTATTTCTGCTGAAAAACACGTTTTGACCCTTTCTGCACACTGGGGTTAAGATCTGAGTGTGTGGGCTCTTCTGAGTTTTGCTGTTACATGGGGATTCAGTTGTCTGAAAAAACGCGTTTATTTCGGGCTGAAAAACACGTTTTGAAAAGTGTGCTGTTACTGCCCCATAACTTACATGGGGTTGACCAAAGTTGCAGAAACATGTTTATTTCTGCTGAAAAACACGTTTTGACCCTTTCTGCACACTGGGGTTAAGAGCTGAGTGTGTGGGCTCTTCTGAGCTTTGCTGTTACATGTTGATTCAGTTGTATGAAAAAACGCCTTTATTTCGGGCTGAAAAACACGTTTTGAAAATGGTGCTGTTACTGCCCCATAACTTACATGGGGTTGACCAAACATGCAGAAACATGTTTATTTCTGCTGAAAAACACGTTTTGACCCTTTCTGCACTGTGGGGTTAAGAGCTGAGTGTGTGGGCTCTTCTGAGCCTTGCTGTTACATGGGGATTCAGTTGTCTGAAAAAACGCCTTTATTTCGGGCTGAAAAACACGTTTTGAAAATGGTGCTGTTACTGCCCCATAACTTACATGGGGTTGACCAAACTTGCAGAAACATGTTTATTTCTGCTGAAAAACACGTTTTGACCCTTTCTGCACACTGGGGTTAAGAGCTGAGTTTGTGGGCTCTTCTGAGACTTGCTGTTACTTGGGGATTCATTTGTTGAAAAAACGCGTTTATTTCGGGCTGAAAAACACGTTTTGAAAATGGTGCTGTTACTGCCCCATAACTTACATAGGGTTGACCAAACTTGCAGAAACATGTTTATTTCTGCTGAAAAACACGTTTTGACCCTTTCTGCACACTGGGGTTAAGAGCTGAGTGTGTGGGCTCTTCTGAGCCTTGCTGTTACATGGGGATTCAGTTGTCTGAAAAAACGCGTTTATTTCGGGCTGAAAAACACGTTTTGAAAAGTGTGCTGTTACTGCCCCATAACTTACATGGGGTTGACCAAACTTGCAGAAACATGTTTATTTCTGCTGAAAAACACGTTTTGACCCTTTCTGCACACGGGTTAAGAGCTGAGTGTGTGGGCTCTTCTTAGCCTTGCTGTTACATGGGGATTCAGTTGTCTGAAAAAACGCGTTTATTTCGGGCTGAATAACACGTTTTGAAAAGGGTGCTGTTACTGCCCCATAACTTACATGGGGTTGACCAAACTTGCAGAAACATGTTTATTTCTGCTGAAAAACACGTTTTGACCCTTTCTGCACACTGGGGTTAAGATCTGAGTGTGTGGGCTCTTCTGAGTTTTGCTGTTACATGGGGATTCAGTTGTCTGAAAAAACGCGTTTATTTCGGGCTGAAAAACACGTTTTGAAAAGTGTGCTGTTACTGCCCCATAACTTACATGGGGTTGACCAAACTTGCAGAAACATGTTTATTTCTGCTGAAAAACACGTTTTGACCCTTTCTGCACACTGGGGTTAAGAGCTGAGTGTGTGGGCTCTTCTGAGCCTTGCTGTTACATGGGGATTCAGTTGTCTGAAAAAACGCGTTTATTTCGGGCTGAAAAACACGTTTTGAAAAGTGTGCTGTAACTGCCCCATAACTTACATGGGGTTGACCAAACTTGCAGAAACATGTTTATTTCTGCTGAAAAACACGTTTTGACCCTTTCTGCACACTGGGGTTAAGAGCTGAGTTTGTGGGCTCTTCTGAGACTTGCTGTTACTTAGGGATTCATTTGTTGAAAAAACGCGTTTATTTCGGGCTGAAAAACACGTTTTGAAAAGAGTGCTGTTACTGCCCCATAACTTACATGGGGTTGACCAAACTTGCAGAAACATGTTTATTTCTGCTGAAAAACATGTTTTGACCCTTTCTGCACACCGGGGTTAAGATCTGAGTGTGTGGGCTCTTCTGAGACTTGCTGTTACTTGGGGATTCATTTGTTGAAAAAACGCGTTTATTTCGGGCTGAAAAACACGTTTTGAAAAGGGTGCTGTTACTGCCCCATAACTTACATGGGGTTGACCAAAGTTGCAGAGACATGTTTATTTCTGCTGAAAAACACATTTTGACCCTTTCTGCACACTGGGGTTAAGAGCTGAGTGTGTGGGCTCTACTGAGCCTTGCTGTTACATGGGGATTCAGTTGTCTGAAAAAACGCGTTTATTTCGGGCTGAAAAACACGTTTTGAAAAGTGTGCTGTAACTGCCCCATAACTTACATGGGGTTGACCAAACTTGCAGAAACATGTTTATTTCTGCTGAAAAACACGTTTTGACCCTTTCTGCACACTGGGGTTAAGAGCTGAGTTTGTGGGCTCTTCTGAGACTTGCTGTTACTTAGGGATTCATTTGTTGAAAAAACGCGTTTATTTCGGGCTGAAAAACACGTTTTGAAAAGAGTGCTGTTACTGCCCCATAACTTACATGGGGTTGACCAAACTTGCAGAAACATGTTTATTTCTGCTGAAAAACATGTTTTGACCCTTTCTGCACACCGGGGTTAAGATCTGAGTGTGTGGGCTCTTCTGAGACTTGCTGTTACTTGGGGATTCATTTGTTGAAAAAACGCGTTTATTTCGGGCTGAAAAACACGTTTTGAAAAGGGTGCTGTTACTGCCCCATAACTTACATGGGGTTGACCAAAGTTGCAGAGACATGTTTATTTCTGCTGAAAAACACATTTTGACCCTTTCTGCACACTGGGGTTAAGAGCTGAGTGTGTGGGCTCTACTGAGCCTTGCTGTTACATGGGGATTCAGTTGTCTGAAAAAACGCGTTTATTTCGGGCTGAAAAACACGTTTTGAAAAGTGTGCTGTAACTGCCCCATAACTTACATGGGGTTGACCAAACTTGCAGAAACATGTTTATTTCTGCTGAAAAACACGTTTTGACCCTTTCTGCACACTGGGGTTAAGAGCTGAGTTTGTGGGCTCTTCTGAGACTTGCTGTTACTTAGGGATTCATTTGTTGAAAAAACGCGTTTATTTCGGGCTGAAAAACACGTTTTGAAAAGAGTGCTGTTACTGCCCCATAACTTACATGGGGTTGACCAAACTTGCAGAAACATGTTTATTTCTGCTGAAAAACATGTTTTGACCCTTTCTGCACACCGGGGTTAAGATCTGAGTGTGTGGGCTCTTCTGAGTTTTGCTGTTACATGGGGATTCAGTTGTCTGAAAAAACGCGTTTATTTCGGGCTGAAAAACACGTTTTGAAAAGTGTGCTGTTACTGCCCCATAACTTACATGGGGTTGACCAAACTTGCAGAAACATGTTTATTTCTGCTGAAAAACACGTTTTGACCCTTTCTGCACACTGGGGTTAAGATCTGAGTGTGTGGGCTCTTCTGAGTTTTGCTGTTACATGGGGATTCAGTTGTCTGAAAAAACGCGTTTATTTCGGGCTGAAAAACACGTTTTGAAAAGTGTGCTGTTACTGCCCCATAACTTACATGGGGTTGACCAAAGTTGCAGAAACATGTTTATTTCTGCTGAAAAACACGTTTTGACCCTTTCTGCACACTGGGGTTAAGATCTGAGTGTGTGGGCTCTTCTGAGTTTTGCTGTTACATGGGGATTCAGTTGTCTGAAAAAACGCGTTTATTTCGGGCTGAAAAACACGTTTTGAAAAGTGTGCTGTTACTGCCCCATAACTTACATGGGGTTGACCAAAGTTGCAGAAACATGTTTATTTCTGCTGAAAAACACGTTTTGACCCTTTCTGCACACTGGGGTTAAGAGCTGAGTGTGTGGGCTCTTCTGAGTTTTGCTGTTACATGGGGATTCAGTTGTCTGAAAAAACGCGTTTATTTCGGGCTGAAAAACACGTTTTGAAAAGTGTGCTGTTACTGCCCCATAACTTACATGGGGTTGACCAAAGTTGAAGAAACATGTTTATTTCTGCTGAAAAACACGTTTTGACCCTTTCTGCACACTGGGGTTAAGATCTGAGTGTGTGGGCTCTTCTGAGTTTTGCTGTTACATGGGGATTCAGTTGTCTGAAAAAACGCGTTTATTTCGGGCTGAAAAACACGTTTTGAAAAGTGTGCTGTTACTGCCCCATAACTTACATGGGGTTGACCAAAGTTGCAGAAACATGTTTATTTCTGCTGAAAAACACGTTTTGACCCTTTCTGCACACTGGGGTTAAGAGCTGAGTGTGTGGGCTCTTCTGAGCTTTGCTGTTACATGTTGATTCAGTTGTATGAAAAAACGCCTTTATTTCGGGCTGAAAAACACGTTTTGAAAATGGTGCTGTTACTGCCCCATAACTTACATGGGGTTGACCAAACATGCAGAAACATGTTTATTTCTGCTGAAAAACACGTTTTGACCCTTTCTGCACTGTGGGGTTAAGAGCTGAGTGTGTGGGCTCTTCTGAGCCTTGCTGTTACATGGGGATTCAGTTGTCTGAAAAAACGCCTTTATTTCGGGCTGAAAAACACGTTTTGAAAATGGTGCTGTTACTGCCCCATAACTTACATGGGGTTGACCAAACTTGCAGAAACATGTTTATTTCTGCTGAAAAACACGTTTTGACCCTTTCTGCACACTGGGGTTAAGAGCTGAGTTTGTGGGCTCTTCTGAGACTTGCTGTTACTTGGGGATTCATTTGTTGAAAAAACGCGTTTATTTCGGGCTGAAAAACACGTTTTGAAAATGGTGCTGTTACTGCCCCATAACTTACATAGGGTTGACCAAACTTGCAGAAACATGTTTATTTCTGCTGAAAAACACGTTTTGACCCTTTCTGCACACTGGGGTTAAGAGCTGAGTGTGTGGGCTCTTCTGAGCCTTGCTGTTACATGGGGATTCAGTTGTCTGAAAAAACGCGTTTATTTCGGGCTGAAAAACACGTTTTGAAAAGTGTGCTGTTACTGCCCCATAACTTACATGGGGTTGACCAAACTTGCAGAAACATGTTTATTTCTGCTGAAAAACACGTTTTGACCCTTTCTGCACACGGGTTAAGAGCTGAGTGTGTGGGCTCTTCTTAGCCTTGCTGTTACATGGGGATTCAGTTGTCTGAAAAAACGCGTTTATTTCGGGCTGAATAACACGTTTTGAAAAGGGTGCTGTTACTGCCCCATAACTTACATGGGGTTGACCAAACTTGCAGAAACATGTTTATTTCTGCTGAAAAACACGTTTTGACCCTTTCTGCACACTGGGGTTAAGATCTGAGTGTGTGGGCTCTTCTGAGTTTTGCTGTTACATGGGGATTCAGTTGTCTGAAAAAACGCGTTTATTTCGGGCTGAAAAACACGTTTTGAAAAGTGTGCTGTTACTGCCCCATAACTTACATGGGGTTGACCAAACTTGCAGAAACATGTTTATTTCTGCTGAAAAACACGTTTTGACCCTTTCTGCACACTGGGGTTAAGAGCTGAGTGTGTGGGCTCTTCTGAGCCTTGCTGTTACATGGGGATTCAGTTGTCTGAAAAAACGCGTTTATTTCGGGCTGAAAAACACGTTTTGAAAAGTGTGCTGTAACTGCCCCATAACTTACATGGGGTTGACCAAACTTGCAGAAACATGTTTATTTCTGCTGAAAAACACGTTTTGACCCTTTCTGCACACTGGGGTTAAGAGCTGAGTTTGTGGGCTCTTCTGAGACTTGCTGTTACTTAGGGATTCATTTGTTGAAAAAACGCGTTTATTTCGGGCTGAAAAACACGTTTTGAAAAGAGTGCTGTTACTGCCCCATAACTTACATGGGGTTGACCAAACTTGCAGAAACATGTTTATTTCTGCTGAAAAACATGTTTTGACCCTTTCTGCACACCGGGGTTAAGATCTGAGTGTGTGGGCTCTTCTGAGACTTGCTGTTACTTGGGGATTCATTTGTTGAAAAAACGCGTTTATTTCGGGCTGAAAAACACGTTTTGAAAAGGGTGCTGTTACTGCCCCATAACTTACATGGGGTTGACCAAAGTTGCAGAGACATGTTTATTTCTGCTGAAAAACACATTTTGACCCTTTCTGCACACTGGGGTTAAGAGCTGAGTGTGTGGGCTCTACTGAGCCTTGCTGTTACATGGGGATTCAGTTGTCTGAAAAAACGCGTTTATTTCGGGCTGAAAAACACGTTTTGAAAAGTGTGCTGTAACTGCCCCATAACTTACATGGGGTTGACCAAACTTGCAGAAACATGTTTATTTCTGCTGAAAAACACGTTTTGACCCTTTCTGCACACTGGGGTTAAGAGCTGAGTTTGTGGGCTCTTCTGAGACTTGCTGTTACTTAGGGATTCATTTGTTGAAAAAACGCGTTTATTTCGGGCTGAAAAACACGTTTTGAAAAGAGTGCTGTTACTGCCCCATAACTTACATGGGGTTGACCAAACTTGCAGAAACATGTTTATTTCTGCTGAAAAACATGTTTTGACCCTTTCTGCACACCGGGGTTAAGATCTGAGTGTGTGGGCTCTTCTGAGTTTTGCTGTTACATGGGGATTCAGTTGTCTGAAAAAACGCGTTTATTTCGGGCTGAAAAACACGTTTTGAAAAGTGTGCTGTTACTGCCCCATAACTTACATGGGGTTGACCAAACTTGCAGAAACATGTTTATTTCTGCTGAAAAACACGTTTTGACCCTTTCTGCACACTGGGGTTAAGATCTGAGTGTGTGGGCTCTTCTGAGTTTTGCTGTTACATGGGGATTCAGTTGTCTGAAAAAACGCGTTTATTTCGGGCTGAAAAACACGTTTTGAAAAGTGTGCTGTTACTGCCCCATAACTTACATGGGGTTGACCAAAGTTGCAGAAACATGTTTATTTCTGCTGAAAAACATGTTTTGACCCTTTCTGCACACTGGGGTTAAGATCTGAGTGTGTGGGCTCTTCTGAGTTTTGCTGTTACATGGGGATTCAGTTGTCTGAAAAAACGCGTTTATTTCGGGCTGAAAAACACGTTTTGAAAAGTGTGCTGTTACTGCCCCATAACTTACATGGGGTTGACCAAAGTTGCAGAAACATGTTTATTTCTGCTGAAAAACACGTTTTGACCCTTTCTGCACACTGGGGTTAAGAGCTGAGTGTGTGGGCTCTTCTGAGTTTTGCTGTTACATGGGGATTCAGTTGTCTGAAAAAACGCGTTTATTTCGGGCTGAAAAACACGTTTTGAAAAGTGTGCTGTTACTGCCCCATAACTTACATGGGGTTGACCAAAGTTGAAGAAACATGTTTATTTCTGCTGAAAAACACGTTTTGACCCTTTCTGCACACTGGGGTTAAGATCTGAGTGTGTGGGCTCTTCTGAGTTTTGCTGTTACATGGGGATTCAGTTGTCTGAAAAAACGCGTTTATTTCGGGCTGAAAAACACGTTTTGAAAAGTGTGCTGTTACTGCCCCATAACTTACATGGGGTTGACCAAAGTTGCAGAAACATGTTTATTTCTGCTGAAAAACACGTTTTGACCCTTTCTGCACACTGGGGTTAAGAGCTGAGTGTGTGGGCTCTTCTGAGCTTTGCTGTTACATGTTGATTCAGTTGTATGAAAAAACGCCTTTATTTCGGGCTGAAAAACACGTTTTGAAAATGGTGCTGTTACTGCCCCATAACTTACATGGGGTTGACCAAACATGCAGAAACATGTTTATTTCTGCTGAAAAACACGTTTTGACCCTTTCTGCACTGTGGGGTTAAGAGCTGAGTGTGTGGGCTCTTCTGAGCCTTGCTGTTACATGGGGATTCAGTTGTCTGAAAAAACGCGTTTATTTCGGGCTGAAAAACACGTTTTGAAAAGTGTGCTGTAACTGCCCCATAACTTACATGGGGTTGACCAAACTTGCAGAAACATGTTTATTTCTGCTGAAAAACACGTTTTGACCCTTTCTGCACACTGGGGTTAAGAGCTGAGTTTGTGGGCTCTTCTGAGACTTGCTGTTACTTGGGGATTCATTTGTTGAAAAAACGCGTTTATTTCGGGCTGAAAAACACGTTTTGAAAATGGTGCTGTTACTGCCCCATAACTTACATGGGGTTGACCAAACTTGCAGAAACATGTTTATTTCTGCTGAAAAACACGTTTTGACCCTTTCTGCACACTGGGGTTAAGAGCTGAGTGTGTGGGCTCTTCTGAGCCTTGCTGTTACATGGGGATTCAGTTGTCTGAAAAAACGCGTTTATTTCAGCCTGAAAAACACGTTTTGAAAAGTGTGTTGTAACTGCCCCATAACTTACATGGGGTTGACCAAACTTGCAGAAACATGTTTATTTCTGCTGAAAAACACGTTTTGACCCTTTCTGCACACTGGGGTTAAGAGCTGAGTTTGTGGGCTCCTCTGAGACTTGCTGTTACTTGGGGATTCATTTGTTGAAAAAACGCGTTTATTTCGGGCTGAAAAACACGTTTTGAAAAGTGTGCTGTTACTGCCCCATAACTTACATGGGGTTGACCAAACTTGCAGAAACATGTTTATTTCTGCTGAAAAACATGTTTTGACCCTTTCTGCACACCGGGGTTAAGATCTGAGTGTGTGGGCTCTTCTGAGACTTGCTGTTACTTGGGGATTCATTTGTTGAAAAAACGCGTTTATTTCGGGCTGAAAAACACGTTTTGAAAAGGGTGCTGTTACTGCCCCATAACTTACATGGGGTTGACCAAAGTTGCAGAGACATGTTTATTTCTGCTGAAAAACACATTTTGACCCTTTCTGCACACTGGGGTTAAGAGCTGAGTGTGTGGGCTCTACTGAGCCTTGCTGTTACATGGGGATTCAGTTGTCTGAAAAAACGCGTTTATTTCGGGCTGAAAAACACGTTTTGAAAAGTGTGCTGTAACTGCCCCATAACTTACATGGGGTTGACCAAACTTGCAGAAACATGTTTATTTCTGCTGAAAAACACGTTTTGACCCTTTCTGCACACTGGGGTTAAGAGCTGAGTTTGTGGGCTCTTCTGAGACTTGCTGTTACTTAGGGATTCATTTGTTGAAAAAACGCGTTTATTTCGGGCTGAAAAACACGTTTTGAAAAGAGTGCTGTTACTGCCCCATAACTTACATGGGGTTGACCAAACTTGCAGAAACATGTTTATTTCTGCTGAAAAACATGTTTTGACCCTTTCTGCACACCGGGGTTAAGATCTGAGTGTGTGGGCTCTTCTGAGTTTTGCTGTTACATGGGGATTCAGTTGTCTGAAAAAACGCGTTTATTTCGGGCTGAAAAACACGTTTTGAAAAGTGTGCTGTTACTGCCCCATAACTTACATGGGGTTGACCAAACTTGCAGAAACATGTTTATTTCTGCTGAAAAACACGTTTTGACCCTTTCTGCACACTGGGGTTAAGATCTGAGTGTGTGGGCTCTTCTGAGTTTTGCTGTTACATGGGGATTCAGTTGTCTGAAAAAACGCGTTTATTTCGGGCTGAAAAACACGTTTTGAAAAGTGTGCTGTTACTGCCCCATAACTTACATGGGGTTGACCAAAGTTGCAGAAACATGTTTATTTCTGCTGAAAAACACGTTTTGACCCTTTCTGCACACTGGGGTTAAGATCTGAGTGTGTGGGCTCTTCTGAGTTTTGCTGTTACATGGGGATTCAGTTGTCTGAAAAAACGCGTTTATTTCGGGCTGAAAAACACGTTTTGAAAAGTGTGCTGTTACTGCCCCATAACTTACATGGGGTTGACCAAAGTTGCAGAAACATGTTTATTTCTGCTGAAAAACACGTTTTGACCCTTTCTGCACACTGGGGTTAAGAGCTGAGTGTGTGGGCTCTTCTGAGTTTTGCTGTTACATGGGGATTCAGTTGTCTGAAAAAACGCGTTTATTTCGGGCTGAAAAACACGTTTTGAAAAGTGTGCTGTTACTGCCCCATAACTTACATGGGGTTGACCAAAGTTGAAGAAACATGTTTATTTCTGCTGAAAAACACGTTTTGACCCTTTCTGCACACTGGGGTTAAGATCTGAGTGTGTGGGCTCTTCTGAGTTTTGCTGTTACATGGGGATTCAGTTGTCTGAAAAAACGCGTTTATTTCGGGCTGAAAAACACGTTTTGAAAAGTGTGCTGTTACTGCCCCATAACTTACATGGGGTTGACCAAAGTTGCAGAAACATGTTTATTTCTGCTGAAAAACACGTTTTGACCCTTTCTGCACACTGGGGTTAAGAGCTGAGTGTGTGGGCTCTTCTGAGCTTTGCTGTTACATGTTGATTCAGTTGTATGAAAAAACGCCTTTATTTCGGGCTGAAAAACACGTTTTGAAAATGGTGCTGTTACTGCCCCATAACTTACATGGGGTTGACCAAACATGCAGAAACATGTTTATTTCTGCTGAAAAACACGTTTTGACCCTTTCTGCACTGTGGGGTTAAGAGCTGAGTGTGTGGGCTCTTCTGAGCCTTGCTGTTACATGGGGATTCAGTTGTCTGAAAAAACGCGTTTATTTCGGGCTGAAAAACACGTTTTGAAAAGTGTGCTGTAACTGCCCCATAACTTACATGGGGTTGACCAAACTTGCAGAAACATGTTTATTTCTGCTGAAAAACACGTTTTGACCCTTTCTGCACACTGGGGTTAAGAGCTGAGTTTGTGGGCTCTTCTGAGACTTGCTGTTACTTGGGGATTCATTTGTTGAAAAAACGCGTTTATTTCGGGCTGAAAAACACGTTTTGAAAATGGTGCTGTTACTGCCCCATAACTTACATGGGGTTGACCAAACTTGCAGAAACATGTTTATTTCTGCTGAAAAACACGTTTTGACCCTTTCTGCACACTGGGGTTAAGAGCTGAGTGTGTGGGCTCTTCTGAGCCTTGCTGTTACATGGGGATTCAGTTGTCTGAAAAAACGCGTTTATTTCAGCCTGAAAAACACGTTTTGAAAAGTGTGTTGTAACTGCCCCATAACTTACATGGGGTTGACCAAACTTGCAGAAACATGTTTATTTCTGCTGAAAAACACGTTTTGACCCTTTCTGCACACTGGGGTTAAGAGCTGAGTTTGTGGGCTCCTCTGAGACTTGCTGTTACTTGGGGATTCATTTGTTGAAAAAACGCGTTTATTTCGGGCTGAAAAACACGTTTTGAAAAGTGTGCTGTTACTGCCCCATAACTTACATGGGGTTGACCAAACTTGCAGAAACATGTTTATTTCTGCTGAAAAACACGTTTTGACCCTTTCTGCACACTGGGGTTAAGAGCTGAGTGTGTGGGCTCTTCTGAGCCTTGCTGTTACATGGGGATTCAGTTGTCTGAAAAAACGCGTTTATTTCGGGCTGAAAACACGTTTTGAAAAGTGTGCTGTTACTGCCCCATAACTTACATGGGGTTGACCAAACTTGCAGAAACATGTTTATTTCTGCTGAAAAACACGTTTTGACCCTTTCTGCACACGGGTTAAGAGCTGAGTGTGTGGGCTCTTCTTAGCCTTGCTGTTACATGGGGATTCAGTTGTCTGAAAAAACGCGTTTATTTCGGGCTGAATAACACGTTTTGAAAAGGGTGCTGTTACTGCCCCATAACTTACATGGGGTTGACCAAACTTGCAGAAACATGTTTATTTCTGCTGAAAAACACGTTTTGACCCTTTCTGCACACTGGGGTTAAGATCTGAGTGTGTGGGCTCTTCTGAGTTTTGCTGTTACATGGGGATTCAGTTGTCTGAAAAAACGCGTTTATTTCGGGCTGAAAAACACGTTTTTGAAAAGTGTGCTGTTACTGCCCCATAACTTACATGGGGTTGACCAAACTTGCAGAAACATGTTTATTTCTGCTGAAAAACACGTTTTGACCCTTTCTGCACACTGGGGTTAAGAGCTGAGTGTGTGGGCTCTTCTGAGCCTTGCTGTTACATGGGGATTCAGTTGTCTGAAAAAACGCGTTTATTTCGGGCTGAAAAACACGTTTTGAAAAGTGTGCTGTAACTGCCCCATAACTTACATGGGGTTGACCAAACTTGCAGAAACATGTTTATTTCTGCTGAAAAACACGTTTTGACCCTTTCTGCACACTGGGGTTAAGAGCTGAGTTTGTGGGCTCTTCTGAGACTTGCTGTTACTTAGGGATTCATTTGTTGAAAAAACGCGTTTATTTCGGGCTGAAAAACACGTTTTGAAAAGAGTGCTGTTACTGCCCCATAACTTACATGGGGTTGACCAAACTTGCAGAAACATGTTTATTTCTGCTGAAAAACATGTTTTGACCCTTTCTGCACACCGGGGTTAAGATCTGAGTGTGTGGGCTCTTCTGAGACTTGCTGTTACTTGGGGATTCATTTGTTGAAAAAACGCGTTTATTTCGGGCTGAAAAACACGTTTTGAAAAGGGTGCTGTTACTGCCCCATAACTTACATGGGGTTTGACCAAAGTTGCAGAGACATGTTTATTTCTGCTGAAAAACACATTTTGACCCTTTCTGCACACTGGGGTTAAGAGCTGAGTGTGTGGGCTCTACTGAGCCTTGCTGTTACATGGGGATTCAGTTGTCTGAAAAAACGCGTTTATTTCGGGCTGAAAAACACGTTTTGAAAAGTGTGCTGTAACTGCCCCATAACTTACATGGGGTTGACCAAACTTGCAGAAACATGTTTATTTCTGCTGAAAAACACGTTTTGACCCTTTCTGCACACTGGGGTTAAGAGCTGAGTTTGTGGGCTCTTCTGAGACTTGCTGTTACTTAGGGATTCATTTGTTGAAAAAACGCGTTTATTTCGGGCTGAAAAACACGTTTTGAAAAGAGTGCTGTTACTGCCCCATAACTTACATGGGGTTGACCAAACTTGCAGAAACATGTTTATTTCTGCTGAAAAACATGTTTTGACCCTTTCTGCACACCGGGGTTAAGATCTGAGTGTGTGGGCTCTTCTGAGTTTTGCTGTTACATGGGGATTCAGTTGTCTGAAAAAACGCGTTTATTTCGGGCTGAAAAACACGTTTTGAAAAGTGTGCTGTTACTGCCCCATAACTTACATGGGGTTGACCAAACTTGCAGAAACATGTTTATTTCTGCTGAAAAACACGTTTTGACCCTTTCTGCACACTGGGGTTAAGATCTGAGTGTGTGGGCTCTTCTGAGTTTTGCTGTTACATGGGGATTCAGTTGTCTGAAAAAACGCGTTTATTTCGGGCTGAAAACACGTTTTGAAAAGTGTGCTGTTACTGCCCCATAACTTACATGGGGTTGACCAAAGTTGCAGAAACATGTTTATTTCTGCTGAAAAACACGTTTTGACCCTTTCTGCACACTGGGGTTAAGATCTGAGTGTGTGGGCTCTTCTGAGTTTTGCTGTTACATGGGGATTCAGTTGTCTGAAAAAACGCGTTTATTTCGGGCTGAAAAACACGTTTTGAAAAGTGTGCTGTTACTGCCCCATAACTTACATGGGGTTGACCAAAGTTGCAGAAACATGTTTATTTCTGCTGAAAAACACGTTTTGACCCTTTCTGCACACTGGGGTTAAGAGCTGAGTGTGTGGGCTCTTCTGAGTTTTGCTGTTACATGGGGATTCAGTTGTCTGAAAAAAACGCGTTTATTTCGGGCTGAAAAACACGTTTTGAAAAGTGTGCTGTTACTGCCCCATAACTTACATGGGGTTGACCAAAGTTGAAGAAACATGTTTATTTCTGCTGAAAAACACGTTTTGACCCTTTCTGCACACTGGGGTTAAGATCTGAGTGTGTGGGCTCTTCTGAGTTTTGCTGTTACATGGGGATTCAGTTGTCTGAAAAAACGCGTTTATTTCGGGCTGAAAAACACGTTTTGAAAAGTGTGCTGTTACTGCCCCATAACTTACATGGGGTTGACCAAAGTTGCAGAAACATGTTTATTTCTGCTGAAAAACACGTTTTGACCCTTTCTGCACACTGGGGTTAAGAGCTGAGTGTGTGGGCTCTTCTGAGCTTTGCTGTTACATGTTGATTCAGTTGTATGAAAAAACGCCTTTATTTCGGGCTGAAAAACACGTTTTGAAAATGGTGCTGTTACTGCCCCATAACTTACATGGGGTTGACCAAACATGCAGAAACATGTTTATTTCTGCTGAAAAAACACGTTTTGACTCTTTCTGCACACTGGGGTTAAGATCAAAGTGTGTGGGCTCTTCTGAGTTTTGCTGTTACATGGGGATTCAGTTGTCTGAAAAAACGCGTTTATTTCGGGCTGAAAAACACGTTTTGAAAAGGGTGCTGTTACTGCCACATAACTTACATGGCGTTGACCAAACTTGCAGAAACATGTTTATTTCTGCTGAAAAACACGTTTTGACCCTTTCTGCACACTGGGGTTAAGATCTGAGTGTGTGGGCTCTTCTGAGTTTTGCTGTTACATGGGGATTCAGTTGTCTGAAAAAACGCGTTTATTTCGGGCTGAAAAACACGTTTTGAAAAAGGTGCTGTTCCTGCCCCATAACTTACATGGGGTTGACCAAACTTGCAGAAACATGTTTATTTCTGCTGAAAAACACGTTTTGACCCTTTCTGCACACTGGGGTTAAGAGCTGAGTGTGTGGGCTCTTCTGAGACTTTCTGTTACTTGGGGATTCATTTGTTGAAAAAACGCGTTTATTTCGGGCTGAAAAACACGTTTTGAAAAGGGTGCTGTTACTGCCCCATAACTTACATGGGGTTGACCAAAGTTGCAGAAACATGTTTATTTCTGCTGAAAAACACGTTTTGACCCTTTCTGCACACTGGGGTTAAGATCTGAGTGTGTGGGCTCTTCTGAGCCTTGCTGTTACATGGGGATTCAGTTGTCTGAAAAAACGTGTTTATTTCGGGCTGAAAAACACGTTTGAAAAGGGTGCTGTTTACTGCCCCATAACTTACATGGGGTTGACCAAACTTGCAGAAACATGTTTATTTCTGCTGAAAAACACATTTTTAAAAGGTTGCTGGTACTGCCCCATAACTTACATGGGGTTGACCAAACTTGCAGAAACATGTTTATTTCTGCTGAAAAACACGTTTTGACCCTTTCTGCACTGTGGGGTTAAGAGCTGAGTGTGTGGGCTCTTCTGAGCCTTGCTGTTACATGGGGATTCAGTTGTCTGAAAAAACGCATTTATTTCAGCCTGAAAAACACGTTTTGAAAAGTGTGCTGTAACTGCCCCATAACTTACATGGGGTTGACCAAACTTGCAGAAACATGTTTTATTTCTGCTGAAAAACACGTTTTGACCCTTTCTGCACACTGGGGTTAAGAGCTGAGTTTGTGGGCTCCTCTGAGACTTGCTGTTACTTGGGGATTCATTTGTTGAAAAAACGCGTTTATTTCGGGCTGAAAAACACGTTTTGAAAAGGGTGCTGTTACTGCCCCATAACTTACATGGGGTTGACCAAACTTGCAGAAACATGTTTATTTCTGTTGAAAACACGTTTTGACCCTTTCTGCACACTGGGGTTAAGAGCTGAGTGTGTGGGCTCTTCTGAGTTTTGCTGTTACATGGGGATTCAGTTGTCTGAAAAAACGCGTTTATTTCGGGCTGAAAAACACGTTTTGAAAAGTGTGCTGTTACTGCCCCATAACTTACATGGGGTTGACCAAATTTGCAGAAACATGTTTATTTCTGCTGAAAAACACGTTTTGACCCGTTCTGCACACTGGGGTTAAGATCTGAGTGTGTGGGCTCTTCTGAGTTTTGCTGTTACATGGGGATTCAGTTGTCTGAAAAAACGCGTTTATTTCGGGCTGAAAAACACGTTTTGAAAAGGGTGCTGTTACTGCCCCATAACTTACATGGGGTTGACCAAAGTTGCAGAAACATGTTTATTTCTGCTGAAAAACACGTTTTGACCCTTTCTGCACACTGGGGTTAAGATCTGAGTGTGTGGGCTCTTCTGAGTTTTGCTGTTACATGGGGATTCAGT